>NW_016812251.1:430159-490838 GCF_001698545.2 Rhinopithecus bieti | reverse complement strand
TGGCCATGAGAAGTTTCTTTGGGGTTTCATAATCTGCCATTTACAGAGAGTGGGAAGTTATGCAGCAATTAGCCTAGGAGAGAAGTGTCCACTAACCTATGAAGACTGTCTCCACAGCTCAAGGAGACAATAAAGGCCAGAAAGTGTTAATACCAGTCACCCCAAAAATGTGAAGATCCCCCAGTAAGCTACTTTAAAATGTAAAAAGTGAGGTCTAAATTGTGAAATTATACTTTGGGGGGGTTTTGTTTTTTAAGTTCAAGGGTACATGTGCAGGTTTCTTACACAGGTTAACTCACATCACGGGTCTGTCGTACAGATTATTTCATCACCCAGGTATTAAGCCTAGCATTAGTTATTTTTCTTGATTCTCTCCCTGCTCCCACCCTCCACCTCATCAATTAGCTTCTACTTGTGAGTAAGAACATGCAGTATTTGGTTTTCTGTTCCCACATTAGTTTACTATGAATAATGGCCTCCAGCTTCATCCATGTTCCTGCAAAGAAAATGATCTTGTTCTTTTTGATGGCTGCACAGTATTCCATGGTGTATATATACACCACATTTTCTTTACCAGGCTACCATTGATGGGCATTTAGGTTGATTCCACATCCTTGTTATCATGAATAGTGCTGCAATGAACACACTCGCATGTGCACGTCTTATTAGGATAGAATGATTTATATTCCTTTGGGTATACACCCAGTAATGAGATTGCTGGGTTGAATGGTAGTTCTTTTTAGGTCATTGAGGAATGACCACACTGTTCTCTACAATGGTTCAACTAATTTATACTTCCACCAATTCTGTATACGTGTTCCTTTTTGTCTGCAACCCCGTCAGCATCTGTTATTTTTGACTTTTTAATAGTAGTCATTCTGACTGGTGCGAGATGGTATCTCATTGTGGTCTGATTTGCATTTGTCTAATTATCAGCGATGTTGAGTGTTTTTCCATATGCTTGTTGGCCACAGGTATGTCTTCATTTGAAAAGTGTGTTCATGTCCCTCACCCACTTTTTAGTGAGTCTTCTTGTAAATTTAAGTTCTTTATAGGTACTAGACATTTGATCTTTGTCAGATGCACAGCTTGCAAAACTTTTCTTCCATTCTGTAGACTGTTTAATAGTTTCTTTTGCTGTGCAGAAGCTTTTTAGTCAATTTGTCTAAGCTCTCTGATTTGTCAATTTTGGCTTTTGTTGCAATTGCTTTTGGTGTCTTCGTCATAAAATCTTTGCCCATTCCTGAGTCCAAAATGGTAGTGCCTAGGTTGTCTTCCATGGTTTTTATAGTTTCAGGTTTTAAATTAGAGACTTTAACCCATCTTGAGTTAATTTTTGTACATGGTGAAAGGAAGGCATCCAGTTTCAATCTTCTTTATACAGCTAGCCAGTTATCCCAGCACCATTTATTGAGTAGGGAATCCTTTGCCCATTGCTTGTTTTTGTCAGCTTTGTTGAAGGTCATATGGTTGTGGGTGTGCCTTATTTCTGGGCCCTCTGTTCCATTGGTCTATGTGTCTGTTTTTGTCCCAGTACCATGCTGTTTTGTTTCCCGTAGCCCCTTGTAGTATAGTTTGAAGTCTGGTAGATGCCTCCAACTTCGTTGTTTTTGCTTAGGATTGCCTTGACTATTTGGGCTCTTTTTTGGTTCCATATCAATTTTTAAATATTTTTTTTCTAGATCTATGAAGAATGTCATTGGTAGTTCGATAGGAATAGCGCTGAACCTATAAACTGCTTTGTGTAGTATGGCCATTTTAACAAAACTGATTCTTCCTATGAATGTGGAATGTTTCTATTAGTTCATGTCATCACTGATTTCTTTGAGCAGTGTTTTCTAGTTCTCCTTGTAGGTTATCTTTCCCCTCCCTGGTTAGCTGTATTCCTAGGTATTTTGTTCCTTTTGTGATGATTGTGAATGGGATTTGTGTTCCTAATTTGGTTCTTGGCTTCTTCACTGTTGGCATATTGGAATGCTAGTGATTTCTGTACGTTGGTTTTATATCCTGAGACTTTGTTATCAGCTTAAGGAGCTTTTGGGCCAAGATTATGAGGTTTTCTAAATATAGTCATGTCATCTGCCAAGGACACGGACAGGCACATGGACAGGGACATTTTGACTTCCTCTCTTCCTCTTTAAATGCCCTTTATTACTTTCCCTTGCCTGATTCCTCTGGCCAGGACTTCCAATACTATGTTGAATTAGGCAGTGATGGAGGGCATCCTTGTCTTCTGTCAGATTAAGACAAATGCTTCCAGTTTTGGCCCATTCAGTATGATGTTGGCTATGGGTCTGTCTTATTATTTTGAGGTATATTCCTTCAATACCTCGTTTATTGAGAGTTTTTAACATGAAAGGCTGTTGAATTTTATCAAAAGCCTTTTCTGCATCTATTGATAAAATCACGTGGTTTTTTAGTTGTTTATGTGACGAATCACATTTACTGATTTGCACATGTTGAACCAACCTTGTATCCCAGTGATAAAAGCCTACTTGATCATGGTGTATAAGTTTTTTGACATGCTGCTGGATTTGGTTTGCCAGTATTCTGTTAAGGATTTTTGCACTGATATTCATCACGCATGCTAGCCTGAAATTTTTTTTGTTGTTTCTCTGCTAGGTTTTGATAACAGGATGATGCTGGCCTCACAGAATGAGTTAGGGAGGAGTCCCTCCTCCTCAATTTTCGGGAATAGTTTCAGTAGGAATAGTACCAGCTCTTCTTTGTATATCTGGTAGAATTTGGCTTTGAATCCATCTGGTCTTGGGCTTTTTTGCTCGAAGGACTCTTTATTACTGATTCAATTTCAGAACTCATTATTGATCTGTTCAGAGATCCAATTTCTTCCTGGTTCAGTCTTAGGAGGGTGTATCTAGGAATTTATACATTTCTTCTAGATTTTCTAGTTTCTGTATGCAGAGGTGTTCGTAACAGTTTGATGACTATTCCCATTTCTGTGAGGTCAGTGGTAATAGCCCCTTTGTTGTTTCTAATTGTGTTTATTTGGATCTTCTCTCTCTTCTTATTAGTCTAGCAAGCAATCTATTTTATTAATTTTTTCAAAAAACTAAATCCTAAATTCATTGATGTTTTGAATGGTTTTTCGTGTCTCAATCTCCTTCCGTTCAGCTTTGATTTTGGTTATTTCTTGTATTCTGCAAGTTTTGGGGTTGGTTTGCTCTTGGTTTTCTAGCTCTTTTAGTTGTGATATTAGGTTGTTAAATTGAGATATTTTTAACTTTTTGATGTGGACACTCAGTGCTATAAATTTTCCTCTTTACACTGCATTAGCTGTGTTCCAGAGATTCTGGTATATTCTATCTTCGGTCTCATTAGTTTCAAATAACTTGGTTTCTGCCTTAATTTCATGATTTACCCAAAAGTCAGAAGAAAGTTGTTTAATTTCCATGTAATTGTATGGTTTTGAGCAATTTTCTGAGATGTGATTTCTAATTTTATTGAGCTGTGGCCCAAAAGAGTGGTTACTATGATTTCAGTTCTTTTGCATTTGCAGAGAAACATGTCAAATTGTGTGGTCAATTTTAGAGTATGCGCCATGAGGTGATGAGAAGAATGTATATTCTGTTGTTTTGGGGTAGAGAGTTCTGTAGATGTCTATCAGGTCCATCTGATCCAGTGCTGAGTTCAGGTCCTGAATATCTGTCAATTTTCTGCCTTGATGATCTTTCTAATACTGTCAGTGGGGTGTTAAACTTTCCCACTATTATGGTGTAGGAGTCTACGTCTCTTTGAAGGTCTCTAAGAACTTGCTTTATGAATCTGGGTGCTCCTGTGTTGAGTGCATATATATTTAGGATAGTTAATTCTCTTGTTGAAATGAACCCTTTACTACCACGTAATGCCCTTCTTTGTCTTTCATCTTTGTTGATTTAAATTGTTTTGTTTGAAACTTGGATTGCAACTCTTGCTTTTTTGTTTTCCATTTATTTGCTTGGTAATTTTTCTCCATCCCTCTATTTTGAGCCTATGGGTGTCACTGCATAGGAGATGCACTACACACTTCTGAGTCTCAGTTCTTTATCCAGTTTCTCACTCTGTGCCTATTAATTGGAGCATTTAGCCTGTTTATGTTTAAGGTTAGTACTGGTAAGTGTGGATTTGATACTGACATCATGATGTTACCTGGTTGTTATGCAGACTTGTGTGGCTGCTTTATAGTGTCACAGGTCTGAGTACTTAAGTGTGTTTTTGTAGTGGCTGATAACAGCCTTTCCATATTTAGTGCTTCCTTCAGGAGCTCTTGTAAGACAGGTCTGAGGGTATCAAATTCCCTCAGCAACTGCATGTTTGAAAAGGATCTTATTTCCCCTATGCTATGAAGTTTAGTTTGGCTGGATAAGAAATTCTTGGTTGGAATTTTTCTTTAAGAATCTTGAATATTTACTCCCAGTCTCTTCCGGCTTGCAGGGTTTCTGCTGAGAGGTCCACTGTTAGTCTGATGGGCTTCCCTTTGTTGTTCTCATAAATGAGATCCTGAAATATGTTTTCCAAGTTGCTTCCATTCTCCCCAACTCTTTCAGGGACACCAATGAGTCAGGTATCACGGATTTGGTCTCTACATAATCCCGTATTTCTTGGAGGTTTTGTTTGTTCATTTTCATTCTTTTTTCCATATTCCTGTCTCACTGTCTTATTTCAGAAAGCCAGCCTTCAAGCTCTGAGATTCTTTCCTCAGCTTGACCTATTCTGCTATCAATACCTACAGCTGGCTGGGCGCGGTGGCTCACGCCTGTAATCCCAGCACTTTGGGAGGCCGAGGCAGGTGAATCACAAGGTCAAGAGATCGAGACCAGCCTGGCCAACATGGTAAAACTCTGTCTCTACTAAAAATACCAACATTAGCTGGGCATGGTGGCAAAGGCCTGTAGCCCCAGCTTCTCAGGAGGCTGAGGCAGGAGAATCGTTTCAACCCAGTAAGCGGATGTTGCAGTGAGCCAAGATTGAGCCACTGCACTCCAGCCTGGTGACAAGAGTGAGATTCTGTCTTAAAAAAATAAAAAAATAGGCTAGGAGCGGCTCAGCCTGTAATCCCAGTACTTTGGGAGGCCGAGAAGGGCGGATCACACGGTCAGGGGAGATTTGAGACCATTCCTTGCCTAAACACAGTGAAAACCCCGTCTCTACTAAAAAATACCAAAAAACTAGCCCGGGCCGAGGTGCGCGGGCGCCCTGTAGTCCCAGGCTACTCGGGAGGGCGGGAGGCAGAGAATGGATTAAAACCTGGGAGGCGGAGCTTGCCGCACAGTGACTGAGCTTCCTCCACATGCACTCCAGCCTGGCGACCAGAGCGAAGACTCCGTCTCAAAAAAATAAGTAAATAAAAATAAAATAATAAAAAATAATTTAAAATTAAAAAATTAAAATAAAACCTGCAGTTGCATTATGAAATTCTTGTAGCATGTTTTTCCGCTCAGTCGGGTTGGTTACATGCTTTTCTATACCGGCTATTTCATCTGTCAGCTCCCGTATTATTTTACTGTGATTCTTAGCTTCCTTGGATTGGGTTTCAACGCACTCCTGCATCTCTATGATCTTCATTCCTATCCATTGTCTGAATTCTATTTCTGTCACTTCACCCATCTCAGCCTAGTTCAGAACCCTTGCTGGAAAGCTAGTGTGGTTATCTGGAGAAAAGAAGGCACTCTGGCTTTTTAAGTTATCAGGGTTCTTACGCTGGTTCTTTCTCATCTTTGCGGGCAGATGTTCCTTCAGTCTTTGAAGATGCTGTCCTTTGAATGGGTTTTTTTTTTTGTTTCATCCTACTTGATGACCTTGAGGGTTTGACTGTGGTATATAAGGTAGGTGCAGTCAACTGGCTTCATTTCTGGAAGATTTTAGGTGGCCAAGGTTCAGCTCTTAACTCCTGGATTACACGCTCTAAATCTGGGGGACTGGTATTGGGATCCTATTTTGTTCTCTGGCTCCTCAATGTTAGGAACCCACTGCACTGGGGGTAGGAGGGTGTCAAGGTGCCCCTGGACTACCGGTCACTATACTCCGGTGGGTGGTGCCAAAGAGTTTTGTAGGGCAGTGGCAGCGGGATCTGCCCTCGTTTCCATGTGCCAGTGGCAGCACAGTGGGGTGCACACTTGTCAGCTGTGGCAGTGTGCTAGCAGATGCCAGGGTGTCGGCCTCAATGTGGACATTTGTAGCAGTGGCAGAGGCAGCATGGCTTAAGTAGGCCCCACTGGCAACTATGCATGTGGTCACACTGGTGGTGGTGTTAGCACGGGTAGTGCTGGTAGGGGCAAGTCTGTGTGCATACTCTGTGCACATTTACAAAGGTGGGGTGGCCACTCACGGGGGAGTTCAAGACCAGCTTGGGCAACACAGTGAGACCCTGTCTCTACAAAAAATAAAATAAAATAAAAAATAGCTGGGTGTGGTGGCTTGCACCCATAGTCCCAGCAACTCAAGAGGCTGAGGCAAGAGGATCACCTGAGCCCAAGGGAAAGAGCCAGCAGTGAGCCGAGATCACACCACTGCACTCCAGCCTGGGCAACAGAGAAAAATGACTTAGCAAATGTAAAAACTAAAAATAATTTCTAAAACTGTAAAACACAAAGAATTGAAATTAAAAATCAAATCAGGCCAGACGCAGTGGCTTACGCCTGTAATCCCAACACTTTGGGAGGCTGAGGTCGGTGGATCACTTGAGGTCAGGAGTTCGAGACCAGCCTGGCCAACTTGGTGAAACCCCATCTCTACTAAAAATAAAAAATTAGCCAGGAATGACGGCAGGCGCCTCTAATCCCAGCTACTTGGGACGCTAAGGCACAAGAACCACTTGAACCCAGGGAAGGCGGAGGGTGCAGTGAGCCAAGACCGTGCCACTGCAATCCAGCCTGGATGACAGAGTGAGACTCCATCTCAAAAAAATTAAAACAGCCGAGCGCGGTGGCTCATGCCTGTAATCCCAGCACTTTGGGAGGCAGAGGAGGGCAGATCACGAGGTCAGGAGATCGAGACCATCCTGGCTAACACGGTGAAACCCCGTCTCTACTAAAAATACAAAAAATTAGCTGGGTGTGGCGGTGCGTGCCTATAGTCCCAGCTACTCGGGAGGCTGAGGCAGGAGAATGGCGTGAACCCGGGAGGCGGAGCTTGCAGTGAGCCAAGATCACGCCACTGCACTCCAGCCTGGGTGAAAGAGTGAGACTCCATCTCAAAAAAAAAAAAAAATTAAAACAAAAATAAAATAAAATAAAATCATTCAAAAGTAGTGAACTTAAAACATACATCTGAAGAAATCATCCACAGTGAAAGAAAAAAAATACACATACAAAAATACAAACAAAGGTTAAGAAAACCAGCCAGGCACAGTGGCTCGTAGCTATAATCCCAGGAACTTGGGAGGCTGAGGTGGGAGGATCACTTCAGTCCAGGAATTCAAGGCTGCAGTGAGCTATGATCACACCACTGCACTCCAGCTGGGAAACAGAGCAAGCGCCTGTCAAAAGAAGAAGGAGGAAGAAGGAAGAAGAGGAGGAGGAGGAGGAATAAAAGAAAAAATACGTAAGAGTAAGAAAATCTAATATATTTAGACATATCTCATTTTACTGCACTTTGCTTTATTGCACTTCAGATACAGCAATTTTTTTTTAACAAATTAAAGGTCTGTGGCAACACTGTGTCAAGCAAGTCAACAGGTGCCATCTCCTAACAGCATGTGCTCACCTCCTGTCTCTGTGTCAAATTTTGGTAATTCTTACAATATTTCAAGCTTTTTTTTTTTTTTTTTTTGAGGCGGAGTGTCGCTCTGTCGCCCGGGCTGGAGTGCAGTGGCCGGATCTCAGCTCACTGCAAGCTCCGCCTCCCGGGTTTACGCCATTCTCCCGCCTCAGCCTCCGGAGTAGCTGGGACTACAGGTGCCTGCCATCTCGCCTGGCTAGTTTTTGTATTTTCAGTAGAGACGAGGTTTCACTGTGTTAGCCAGGATGGTCTCGATCTCCTGACCTCGTGATCCGCCCGTCTCGGCCTCCCAAAGTGCTGGGATTACAGGCTTGAGCCACCGCGCCTGGCCAAGCTTTTTTTTTATGTATTTATTTTTAGAGACAGGATCTCGCTCTGTCATCCAGGTTGGAGTGCAGTAGCATGACCATCATAGCTCACTGCAGCCTCACACTCCTGGGCTCAAGCAATCCTCCTGTCTCAGCCTCCCGAGTAGCTAGAACTACAAGTGCATGCCACCCTGCCTAGCTTATTTTTTAAGTTTTTGTACAGAGGAGGTCTCGTTATGTTGCTGAGTCTAGTCTCAAACTCCTGGCCTTAAAGCAAACCTCTCGCCTCAGCCTTCTAAAGCACCTGCATTACAGGTTTGAGCCGCCACACCTAGCTTCAAACTTTTTTATTATTATATCTGTTATGGTGATCTGTGATCAGTGATCTTTGATGTTACTTCAATTGTTCTGAGGCACCAAAAATTATGCCCATATAAGACACTGAACTTAATCAATCAATATTATGTGTGTTCTGACTGCTCCATCGACCAGCTGTTCCTGACTCTTTCTTCTCGTGGGTCATCTCTCTATTGCCTGAAACACACAATATTGAAATTAGGCCAATTAATAACCCTACAATGGTCTCTAAGTATTCAAATGAAAGGAAGACTCAAATGTCTCTCACTTTAAATCAAAACCTAGAATGATCAGGCTTAGTGAGAAAGGCATGCTGAAAACCAAGACAGGCCAAAAGTTAGACCTCTTGTGCAAAAAGCTTGCCAAGTTGTAAATGCAAAGGAAAACTTCTTGAAGGAAATTAAAAGTGCAACTCCAGCGAACACACAAAGAAGAAAGCAAAACCACCTAACTGCTGATATGGAGAAAGTTTTAGTGGTCTGGAAAGATTATCAAATCAGCCACAGCATTCCCTTAAGCCAAAGCTAATATGGAGCAATCCCTACCTCTCTTCACTTCTATGAAGGCTGAGAGAGGTGAGAAAGTTATAGAAGAAAAGTTGGACACTAGCAGTGTTGATTCATGAGGTTTAAGAAAAGAAGCCACCTCCATAACATAAAAGTGCAAGGTAAAGCAGCAAGTGGTGACACAGAAGCCGGAGCAAGTTATGCAGAAGATCCAGCTAAGATAATTGATGAAGGTGGCTACACTAAACAACAGATTTTTAAAGTAGACAAAATGGCCTTGTGTTGGAAAAATATGCCATCCAGGACTTTCATAATTAGAAGAAGTGAATGCCTGGCTTGAAAGCCTCAAAGAACAGGCTGCCTCTCCTGTTAGACGCTAAGGCAGCTAACGACTAAGCTGAAACCAAAGCTCATTGACCATTCTGAAAATTCTACGGCTCTTGAGAATTAACGCTAAATCGAGGCCAGACATGGTAGCTCACGCCTGTAATCCCAGCACTGTGGGAGGCTGAGGTCTCCCACAAGCCGATCATCTGAGGTCAGGAGTACAAGACCAGCCTGGCCAACATGGTGAAACCCCGTCTTTATAAAAAATACAAAAATTAAGGTGGGTAGAACACCAGAGGTTAAGCGTTTGAGACCAACCTGGCCAACTTGGAGAAATCCTGTCTCTACTAAAAATACAAAAACTAGCTGGGCATGGTGGTGGACACCTGTAATCCCAGCTACTTGAGAGGCTGAGGCAGGAGAATCATTTGAACCCAGGAGGCGGAGGTTGCAATGAGCCGAGATTGCACCACTGTACTCTCCAGCCTGAGTGACAGAGCAAGACTCTGTCTCAAAAAAAAAAAAAAGAAAAAACTAGCTGGGCATGGTGGTGCAGACCTGTAGTCCCAGATACTCAGGAGGCTGAGGTGGGAGAATCACCTGAACCTGGGAGGCGGAGGTTGCAGTGAGTTGAGATGACACCACCGCACTCCAGACTGTGCAACCATAAGACCCTGTCTCAGGGAACAACAAAAAAATTACACTAAATCTACTTCGCCTGTGCTCTCTGAATGGAAAAACAAAGACCAGATGACAACGCATCTGTTGACAGTAAGGTTTACTGAATGTTTTAAGCTCACTGTTGAGACCTACTGCTCAGAAAAATAAGATTCCTTCAAAATACTACTGTTTACTGACAATGCACCTAGTTACCCAAGGGTTCAGATAAAGATGTACAAGATGATTAATGTTTTCCCACCTGCTAACACAACATCCACACTGCAGCCCATGGATCAAGGAGTAATTTCAACTTTCAAGTCTTATTATTTAAAACATTTCATGAGGCTTTAGCTGCCATAGATAGTGATTCCCCTGATGGATCTGCGCAAGGTAAATGTAAAACCTTCTGTAAATAATTCACCTTTCTGGATGCCATTAAGAACATTCATGGCTCATGGGAAGAGGTCAACATAACATTAACAGGAGTCTGGAAGAGGCTGATCCCAACCCTCATGGATGACTTTGAGGGGTTCAAGACTTCAGCGGAAGGAATTGCAGGTGTGGTGGAAACAAAAATAACTAGAATTTAAAATGGAGCCTAAAGATATGACTGAACTGCAGCAATCTCATGATAAAACATGAACAGATGATGAGTTGCTTCTTATTGATGACCAAAGAAAGCGGTTTCTTGAGATAGAATCTACACCTTGCGAAGATGCTGAGAAATCTACACCTTGAAATGACAACAAAGAATGTATAACATTACATAAACTTAGTTGATAAAGCAACTGCAGGGTTTGAGAGGACTGACTCCAATTTTGAAAAAAGTTCTATTGTACGTAAAATGCTATCAAACAACACTGCATGCTACAGAGAAATCTTTCATTAAAGGAATAGTCCACTGATGCAGCAAACTTTATTGTCTTATTTCAAGAAATTGCCACAGTCACTCCAACTTTCAGCCTCCACTACCCTGATTAGTCAGCAGCCACCACCATGAAGTAAAGAACCTCCACCAGCAAAAAGATTACAATTCAATGAAGGCTCAGGTGACCATTAGCATTTTTTAGTAAAGTATTTTTTAATCACGGTACGTATATTTTTGTAGACATGGTGCTATTACACACTTTAAATAGACTATAGTACAGTATAAACACAAGTCTTATATGCAATGGGAAAACAGAAGTTTCATATAACTTGCTCTATTGCAATATTCACTTTATTACAATATTTACTTTATTGCAGTGGTCTGAAACTGAACCTAAATGTATCAGAAGTATGCCTGTATATAAACTGGAGATCCAGAAAAAGAAAGACTAAGATGGTGAAACAAAAATATTTAAAAACTGGGAGGCCTAGGTAGGTAGATGATCAGGTCGAGATCAAGACCATCCTGGCCAACATGGTGTAACCCCATGTCTCTGCTAAAAATACAAAAATGAGTTGGGCGTGGTGGCGCATGCCTGTAATCCCAGCTACTCAGGAGGCTGAGGCAGGAGAATTGCTTGAACGAGGGAGACGGAGGTTGCCGTGAGCCAAGATCATGCCACTGCACTCCAGCCTGGTGACAGAGCGAAACTCCATCTCAAAAATAAATAAATAAAATAAAAATATTTTTTAAAAAAAGAAGAAACAGAAAAGACCACTGAAACCATAGGATCATTTCCTCTGAAAACAATTAAATAGAAATCAGTATAAAAAAGATGAGTGGGCATAACAAATGTATTTTTCAAAGATGGCCACACCAGTGTATATCCCATCCCATATATAATTTTACAGTGTGACTTGACACTTTTCCCTATGCTTCCTCCTCCTCAAACATGAATGGAGCTCTGTAACTCTGGATCACCAGAATGCAGAAGTAAGGCTAGGTCATAAATGACAACATGGCTTCTATCTGGTATGCTCTCCCTCTCAGGAATTGCAATGACCATGCCCTGACAACAGTTAAAAAGTTTCATGGAAAAACCCACATGGAAAGGAACTAAGGCAGAAATGCCAAGTGTAACCACTCCTGAATTCCTAACCCACAAAAACTGTAAAGGATAATAAGCCACTAAGTTTTGAGCTTAACTGGTTATGCAACAATAGATAACTAACATATTAAAAATTGTCACATATTTGGAAATTTTAAAATATACTCCTAAATAATATATGTGACCAGTAAATGAAAAATATTTTGAAATAAATAACAAAACTACATTTCAAAACTTGTGAGAAGCAATTAAAGCAATACTTCACGGGAAAATGTATAACCCTAAATAAGTATAACAGGAAAAAAAAACAAAACTTAGAGAGCTATCTATTCAAGAAGATAAAAAAGAATAGCAAAATAAACCTGAAGAAAGTAGAAGGAAATAACAGAAGTGATCAGGTATGTGTGGTGCCACAAACCTATAGGCCCAGGTAGCCAGGAGGCTGAGGCAGGAGGATTACTTGAGCCCAAGAGTTTGAGACCAGCCTGGGCGATATGAGACCCCATCTCAAAACAAAACAAAACAAACTGCTGTGATCATATATTGGTTAGAAAAGAAATGACAAAAACGAGAAAGTGATTAGAGAGAAAACAAAATAGTAAGGGCCATCAAAGCCAGAAGTTGTATTTAAAAAAAAAAAAACTATAAATTGGCAAACCTCCGGCAAAATTAAGAAATTAAAAAGAAAAAGAGGCCAGACACAGTAGCTCACACCTGTAATTCCAATACTGGGAGGCCGAGGCAGAAAGATCACTTGAGCCCTGAAGTTCGAGATCAACCCTGGCAACACAGCCAAGACCTCATCTCTACAAAAACTTTCAAAAAGTAGCCAGGTCCGGGCCAGGGCCTCACGCCTGTAATCCAGCACTTTGGGAGGCTGAGGCAGATGGATCAATTGAGGCCAGAAGTTCCAGACCAGTCTGGCCAACATGGTGAAACCTCAACTCTACTAAAAAATACAAAAGTCAGCTGGGTGTGGTGGTGCACACCTGTGGTCTCAGCTACTCAGGAGGCTGAGTCACGAGAATTGCTTGAACCTGGGAGACAGAGGTTGGCAATGAGCTGAGACGCTGGGCGACAGAGCAAGACCCTATCTCAAAAAAAAAAAAAGAAAAAAAAATTAGCCAGGTCTAGTGACACAAACCCGTAGTCCCAGCTACTCAGGATCCTGAGGTGGTAGAATCAGTCGAACCTGGGAGATCAAGACTGCAGCCAGCCGCGGTCACACCACTGCACTCCAGCCTAGGCAAGAGTGAGACCTTGTCTCAAAAAAAGAAAAAAAACAAGGCTGGGCACGGTGGCTCATGCCTGTAATCCCAGAATTTTGGGAGGACGAGGCGGGTGGGTCACCTGAGGCCAGGAGTTTGAGACCAGCCTGACCAATATGGTAGAACCCTGTCTCTACTAAAAATATAAAAATTGGCCGAGCGTGGTGGCATGCGCCTGTAGTCCCAGTTACTCAGGAGGCTGAGACAGGAGAACTGCTTGAACCCAGGAAGCTGAGGCTGCAGTGAGCTGAGATTGAGCCACTGCACTCCAGCTTGGGAGACAGAGCAAGACTCCGTCTCCAAAAAAAAAAAAAAAAAAAAAAGCAAAGGATCAGGATTGGAAAAAGGGATAAAAACTAACATCAGAAATAACAGATTAGATGGTTCCATGGTGTAATGGTGAGCACTCTGGACTCTGAATCCAGAAATAACAGATATATCAGAAAGCCAATCAACATAATCAACCACATCTCAAAAAAATCCAAGACAATTCAGTAGTTATACACGTCTCCAATGCAGTCTTGGCAAATGAAAAACAGAAGCTCCCTTGATTGATAAAAGGTGTCTACAAAGCCTACACCATGCTTAATGAGGAAAGGTTGAATATTTTTCCCTTGAGATGAGGAAGAACGAAACAAAGATGGCCCTATAAAGTCCTATCAACATTATGCTGGAGATCTCAGGCAGCAAAGGAAAGCAGGAAAAAAATAAAAGGTATAAGGATTAGAAACAAGAGACAAAATTGTCATTATTTGCATATGACATAATTGTATATATGGAAAATCAAGAATCTACAGATAAATTCAAATTATTATTTTTGTTTGTTGCTTTTTTGGGGGTGGAATCTCACTCTGTCACCCAGGCTGGAGTGCAGTGGTGCGATCTCGGTTCACTGCAACCTCCACCTCCCGGGTTCAAGTGATTCTCCTCAGCTGAGGAAGGACCATCACTTGAGCCTGGCAGGCAGAGGTTGCAGTGAGCCAAGACTGCGCCACTGCACTGCAAGAAAAAAAAAAAAAGCAGCAGCAGAAGCAGCAGCAGAAGCAGCAGCAGCAGAAGAAGAAGCAGGAGCAGAAGCAGCAGCAGCAGCAGCAGCAGAAGCAGAAGCAGCAGCAGAAGCAGAAGGAGAAGCAGCAGCAAGCAGAAGCAGCAGTAGCAGAAGCAGCAGCAAACAGCAAGCAGAAGCAGAAGCAGCAGCAGCAGCAGCAGCAGAAGCAGACGCAGCAGAAGCAGACGCAGACGCAGCAGCAGCAGCAGCAGCAGCAGCAGCAGCAGCAGCAGCAGCAGCAGCAGCAGCGGAAGCAGCGGAAGCAGTGGAAGCAGAAGAAGAAACAGAAGAAGCAGAAGAAACAGAAGAAGCAGAATAAGAAACAGAAGCAGAAGCAGAAGCAGCAGCAGCAGCAGAAGCAGCAGCAGCGGTGGAAGCAGAAGAATTTCATAAATACTGAACTAATTTTTTAGATTACATAATATACACATAGTATTATTATATTCATATGAAGTTCAAAAACAAGGAAAACTATATTGTTTAAGGATGTATAGCTAGGACTTAAAATTATGAAGCAAAGCAAAAAACAGTCACAAAGGTCAGGATAATAGCTACCTCCACTGAGGGGGATATGTTGACAAGGATGGTGAGGCTGGAGGGAAGCACTTCTGGTTTGTTGACCTGGGCAATGACAACACTAATATTCATTTTATTATTTCCCTTAAACTGCACATTTTATGCCTTCTCTTGTATACAGATGGTCCACAACTTATGATGTTTTAACTTATAATTTTTCAACTTTAGCACAGTGCGAAATCAATATGCATTCAGTAGAAATCACACTTCAAATTTTGAATTTTTATCTTTTCCCAGGCTAGCAATATGCAGTATGATACTTTCTCATAATGCTGGGCAGCAGCAGAAAGCAGCAGCTCTCACAAGGGTAAACAACTGATCCTCAATAGTATATACTAAGTTGCCAGATGATTCTGTCCAACTGTAGGCTAATGTGTTCTGAGCACATTTAAGGAAGGCTAAGCTAAGCTATTATATTCGGTAGGTTAGGTATAATAAATGCATTTTCGACTTACAATATTTTCAACTTATAATGGGTTTATCAGGATGTAACCCCATTGTAAGTCAGGGAGCATCAGTATATGAATGAAAAGGAAAAATAACAACTGCCTATAACTACTATGGTAATTTAATATATGGTAATATAAGTCTGGTACCTAGCGTGCATTTTTTAAAAGCTACCATAATGACAAAATGTTTTGTATCCTCCACAGTGCCTACATATCAGGAAGTTGGTCATGGTAGATGCTCAAATATTTTGATCAATAAATGAAACAACTTCCATTCTAATTAAATGGAGTAAAAGACAATTTAGATCTGAATGATTCCCTAAACCAATTCTCATTCTACAAGCCCAGAGATTGAATTCTTTATATCCCAACAGACTCTTCCCTCTGCCTTAAGCATTTTCCTGATCTCTTTCTCTTTTCATTCATAGGATACATCTGTTCTGCCCTACTATACTGTAAGAAGTTGTACATTAAATGCTTAGAATCCTATATATAATCTGAGACTTAGGACAAAAAAAGAGACAGAAGAAAGGTTAAAGTTAAGGGGAAATGGTAGGTAAGATGTACATAAGAGGAGAATTTTGGGGAAAAACCAGTGAAGACAGAATGTATCCTTACATGAAAACATCTAAGACATGGACTTTTTTTTAGTTCTAATGATTCAAGGAGTCAGGAAACAGTGAAATAAAGCAGGCAAATCATCTACTGTCCCTTCAGACCTAGGTACCATACCAAAATATATCTACTGTTGTTTTCCGAAAATTATCTCAACAACAACAAAACAGAACAAAGATACCTCTGCAAGCTTCAAGACTCTTCTGGAAAAAATCAGCTCCTTCTCAGTTAGTTGGGAAAGAAACTTTTTTCTTTTTCCTTTTTTCTCTTTTAAGAGACAGGGTCTTGCTCTATTGCCCAGGCTGCTGGACTACGACCATGGCATGATCATCGTGGCTCACTGTAACTTCGATCTCCTGGGCTCAAGTGATCCTCCCACGTCAGCCTTCCCAGTAGATAGGACTACAGGCACATATCACAATGCTTGGCTAGTTTTTTTTGTTTGTTTTTATGTTGCCCAAGCTGGTTTCAAACTGCTAGCCTCAAGCAATCTTACTGCCTCAGCCTCCCGAAATGCTGGGAAAGCTTTAATTTTTAATCAATTTATTCAATATATATTATTTATACATAGTTCAAAAGATTAAACATAAATATCCTTCAGAACCAAACTCACTGAATAAAACTATGGTACATCCGGATAATAGAAGAGTGTCTCCGTAAAAAAGAATGAGAAACATCTTATGTACCAATACGAAGTCCTCTCCAGCATATAGTAAGTGGAAAAAAAGAAGAGGTACAGAACAGAATACATGGTATACTACCTTTGGTGTATGAAAAGAGAATACATATATTTTATTTTTGAAAGAAATATAGAATGATTAATCAAAGACTTAAAAACATGGTTACGTACAGAGGAGCGAGAAAACAGGATGAAAAAGATGGGGATGAAAATGAGATTCCTGGCCAGGCACAATGGCTCATGCCTGTAATCTCAGCACTTTGGGAGGCTGAGGCAGGAGGACTGTTTGAGGCCTGGAGTTCAACACCAGCCTGGGCAACATAGTAAGACCCCATCCCTACTAAAATAAAATGTAATTTAAAAAAATAATTAGCAAGGCACAGTGGCACACACCTATAGTATTAGCTACTCAGAAGACTAAGGCAAGAGGATAGCTTGAACCCAAGAGTTCAAGGCTGCAGTGATGTAATGATTGTGCCACTGCACTTGCTCTATCACTCCAACCTGGGTGATAGAGCAAGATCTCATCTCTAAAAACAAAGAAAAATGAGATTCCTAAGTATAACTTTTAAATGGTTTCTCTTTCTGAACTGTGTAAGTGCTTTACATATTCAAAGGATAAAATCAAGGGTTTTTTAATTATTTTTTTGAAATACTGTTTCACTCTGTTACCCAGGTTGGAGTGCAGCAGCACAATCACATGTCACTGCAGCCTCAACCTCCTGGGCTCAAGCAAACCTCCCATCTTAGGCTCCCAAAGTGTTGGGATTACAGGCGGGTGCCATAGCACCTAGCCAAATTAAGTCTAAAAACAGGAAAAGCAAATCCTAAAATAAAATAAGTAGACCTAACTGCATATCAAACTGGTAACAATCAAACTGAGAAAATCATTTCAAGTGACTTTTAAACATAGTCCTACTTACAATAGGTACATTCTTAGCAGGACACAGTCTAAGGACAAAAAGAAATGCAAAGAAATTTTGAGCCGGCCGGGCGCGGTGGCTCAAGCCTGTAAATCCAGCTTTGGGGAGGGCCGAGCGGGCGGATCACGAGGTCAGGAGATCGAGACATCCTGGCTAACACGGTGAAAACCCCGTCTCTACTTAAAAAAATACAAAAAACTAGGCCGGGCGAGGTGGGCGGGCGCCTGTAGTCCCAGCTACTCGGGAAGGCTGAGGCAGAGGGGAATGGCGTAAACCCGGGAGCGGAGTTTGCAGTGAGCTGAGATCTGGCCACTGCACTCCAGCCTGGGTGACAGAGTGGAAGACTCACTTCTCAAAAAAAAAAAAAAAAAAAAGAAATTTTGAGTCCCGCTGAGCACTTTCGTTTATTTTTGAAACTATTTTATAAATACTTAGAAAAAACAAATACGTCAATGTTAATAAACACTATGATTTTCAACGAAAAGGAGATTAAAACAAAAATAATTTAACAAATCAAAAGGAGGAAGACGACTAGGGAGAAGAGAAGGAAGAAACCTATAATGTTAAATTGGAATCGGAATTATCAAGATGATATCACGCTTTTTACTCCCTCCTGTCAGAGTCTCAATGACAGCCCAATAACAAGGAGCATACTTAGCATCTAAATAGTGGTTTCTAAATACAATCGAGGCAGGGTGTAGTGACTCATGCCTGTAATCCTAGCACTTTGGGAGGCTGAGGCAGGCAGATCACCTGAGGTCAGGAGTCCCAGACCAGCCTGGTCAACACCGTGAAACCGTCTCTACTAAAAATACCAAAATTAGTGAAGTATGGTAGTGCGCGCCTGTAATCCCAGCTACTTCGGAGGCTGAGGCAGGAAAATTGCTTGAACCCTGGAGACAGAGGTTGCAGTGAGCCAAGATCATGCCACTGCGCTCCAGCCTGGGTGATAGAGCAAGACTTTGCCCCTCCCCCACAAAAAAATTTCAATTAAATAAATACATAAACAAATACAATACTCCACTGTAAGAAGACCAAGCTTCTTGGAGAAATTGCTGATTCCAACTCTAAAGCAGGAAAAGTCCATGGTGAGCCAAGATACTATGTACCCAAAAGTAAGGAATCATCCAAAGACTAATGGGTTCACGAAAAAATAATTCAGGAACCTGTTTGAAGAAGCTCCCATTGTCCTTATTTGAGACAATTTGAGCATCAAAAAAAAAGTCTCCAAATGACTGTAATACAACAAAAGTCATGAGACCATTAAAAACCTCATTTGCTACAACCATAGATGACTATTGCACAAATACTCCCTCTAAAAAGTAAGGAAAAAATTCAACGTTTACTGTTCTCTTTTAATAGGAACTGTTGTTCACTCCCAGTTGATAACGGTTACAAAGCTCTTATTAACTGAAGAATAACTAATAAATGAAAAAGAATTACAGAATTAGAAAAATCACCATTTTGCAATCCTTAATTGAAGACCTAAGGATCAAAAAAGATGCTAAAATTATTAGAGAAAGAATACTGAGAAATGGAATATTTGTATGGTACCAAAGTATCAGTCCCACAGATTACTGTACATAATAGGAGAAAAAATTTACTTTTAAAATGGAGATATAAGCAAACACCACCTTAAACCTTTCAAACTTACGTCACTGATAGAACAGCTGACATTATGTGCCTCCCATAATACACATGATACACAACATCACCTACAAAGTGTTCTTGCCAAAACTTTTTAACATGAATCTATTCAATCCTTTACAATGTAACTTTCAGTTTACAGGATATACAAGCACCAGAAGAACAAGTTAAACAATCCAAGAAACAATCAGAAAACTCTAGAAAACAGGCCATTCTACAAGATGACTGGTCTCCTCAAAGACATTTCAATGTCATAGGGAAGAGAAATGTGGGAAGGAACTTCCTAGATTGAGAGACTAAAAGAGATAATCAAATGAAACGCAAAATTTAACTGAGCTCTCTTTTGAAAAAAACATTTTCAGGACGTTGGGAAAATTCAAATATAAATTCAATATTAAATTAGGGTATTATTTTTCTTAGGTGTTGGTAATAGTACACTGGTGACATGAGAAATATGTATTTCTTAGGAAATATATACTAAGTATTTTGCAGTAAACTTATCACGATACGTGTAACTTTTTTTTGAGCCAGAGTTTCCCTCTTGTCACCCAGGCTGGAGTGCAAAGGCACAATCTTGGCTCACTGCAACCCCCACCTCCCAGGTTGAAGTGATTCTCCTGCCTCAGCCTCCCTGAGTAGCTGGGATTACAGGTGCCCACCACCACGCCCAGCCATTTTTTGTACTTTTAGTACACACGGGGTTTCACCATGTTGGCCAGGCTGGTCTCAAACTCCTGACCTCAGGTGATCCACCTGCCTCAGCTTCCCAAAGTGCTGGGGTTACAGATGTGAGTCACAGCATGCAGCCACAACTTACTTTCATAAGGTTCTGCAAAAATATATACAATCACAACCAGTCACGGTGGCTGCTCACCCCTGTAATCCCAGCATTTTGGGAGGCCGAAGCGGGCAATCACAAGGTCAGGAGATTGAGACCATCCTTGCTAACACAGTGAAAACCCTGTCTCTACTAAAAATACAAAGAATTTGCCGGGCGTGGTGGTGGGCGCCTGTAATCCCAGCTACTCAGGAGGCTGAGGCAGGAGAATGGCGTGAACCCGGGAGGTGGAGCTTGCAGTGAGCCAAGATCATGCCATTGCACTCCAGCCTGGGCGACAGAGGGAGGCTCTGTCTAAAAATATATATATATATATATACACACATATATACACACACACACACACGTAATCACATAGGGAATAATAAAGCAAATATGGATGGCATGACGTTATCTTTTGAATCTAGTTAGACATATTAGTGTTCAAGTGATAGACATATTAGTGTTCAAGTGATAGACAAATTAGTGTTCTCTTCCAACTTTTCTATTTCTTTAAGATCTTATTTATAAAACTGTAGCAGAGGAAAGAAAGATAACTAAAAGAAAATAGAGTTGCAAAAGCAAAATAAGACAAAAATATTGGTCGGGTGCAGTGGCTCACGCCTGTAATCCCAGCATTTTGGGAGGCCAAGGCAGGCAGATCGTTTGAGGTCAGGAGTTCGAGACCAGTCTGGCCAACATGGTGAAACTCTGTCTCTACTAAAAATACAAAAATTAACTGAGTGTGGTGGCACACACCTGTAATTCCAGCTACTTGGGAGGCTGAGGCACAAGAATCAAGAATCACTTGAACCCAGAAAGCAGAGGTTGCAGTGAGCCAAAATCGTGCCACTGCACTCTAGCCTGGGCAACAGACACTCTGTCTCACAAAAATAATAATAATAATAAGGCAAAAAAATACAATCTAAAAATCATTTATAAACATATCCACACAGTCACCTAAGAACTTTCTCTCTTACATTAAAAAAAAAATCTAGCCAGGCAGCGTAGTGGCACACAGCTGTAGTACCAGCTACTCAGGAGGTTGAAGTGGGAGGATTGCTTGAGCCCAGGAGTTTGAGTCTAGCCTAGGCAATACAGTGAGACACTGTCTCATAAAAAAAAACAAAAAGAAAATTCCAGACCAGGTGTGGTGACTCACACCTGTAATCCCAGCACTTTGGGAGGCCGAGGCAGGTAGATTACCTGAGGTCAGCAGTTCAAGACCTGCCTGGCCAAAATGGCGAAACCCCGTCTCCACTAAAAACACAAAAATTAGCTGGGCATGGTGACAGGCACCTGTAATCCCAGCTACCTGGGAGGCTGAGACAGGAGAATCGCTTGAACCCAGGAGCCGGAGGTTGCAGTGAGCCGAAACTGCACCACTCCCCTCCAGCCTGGGAGACAGACCAAGACTCCGTCTCAAAAAAAAAAAAAAAAAAAAAGAAAGAAAATTCCAGAGATTACTCAGTCCACTATTATCTGATCAATAAAAGCAAACAGATTTCAAACAAATACTTACACACTACAAACAGCAATAGTACTAAAATCTGTCAATTATTTAAGGAATGTTTGTCATTAACAAATAGAACACATTTTGTTATGATAACTCACACTGAATCAAATACATTCTAAAATCCATTAATCTTATATGCTAAGACATCAAGAGCAGCATTTCTTTGCAATATTTTTTCAAAAAATTTTTTTAAATGCCCCAATGACACAAGAAATATTTTAATTGAAAAATATCACACTTGAAAGACAACTAGCAGACAGACTGTCCTAATATCTACTTCTTTTAGCAACAAACTTTGATGAGTCATCTTTTCTAAAAGTCACACAATGAAATTCTTAAAATTCTTGATTTCGGCCGGGCACGGTGGCTCACGCCTGTAATCCCAGCACTTTGGGAGGCCAAGGCGGGCGGATCACAAGGTCAGGAGATCGAGACCATCCTGGCTAACACGGTGAAACCCCGTCTCTACTAAAAAATAAAAAAATAAAATAAAATAAAATCTAGCCGGGCGAGGTGGCAGGCGCCTGTAGTCCCAGCTACTCGGGAGGCTGAGGCAGGAAAAAGGCGTGAACCCGGGAGGCGGAGCTTGCAGTGAGCCGAGATCATGCCCTTGCACTCCAGCCTGGGCAACAGAGAGAGACTCTGTCTCAAAAAAAAAAATTACTGATTTCATATTTAAACATAACAAGAAATAGGCTGGGCGCAGTGGCTCACACCTATAATCCCAGCACTTTGGGAGGCCAAGGCAGGAGGATCGCTTGAGGTCAGGAGTTCAAGACCAGCTTGGTCAATATGGTGAAACCCTGTCTCTACTAAAAATACAAAAATTAGCTGGGCATGGTGGCACGCACCTATAGTCCCACCTATTCGAGAGGCTGAGGCACGAGAATCACTTGAACCCAGGAGGCAGAGGTTGCAGTGAGCCAAGATTGCACCACTGCACTCCAGCCTGGGTGACAGAGTGAGACTGTCTTATTTTATTTTATTTTATTTTTTGAGATGGAGTCTCGCTCTATTGCCCAGGCCGGAGTGCAGTGGCGCGATCTCGGCTCACTGCAAGCTCCGCCTCCTGGGTTCACGCCATTCTCCTACCTCAGCCTCCCAAGTAGTTGGGACTACGGGCACCCGCCACCACGCCTGGCTAATTTTTCTTGTATTTTTAGTAGAGATGAGGTTTCACTGTGTTAGCCAGGATGGTCTCGATCTCCTGACCTCATGATCCACCCACCTCGGCCTCCCAAAGTGCTGGGATTACAGGCGTGAGCCACCACGCCAGGCCGAGACTGTCTTTATAAAAAAAAAAAAAAAAAGAAGAAAAAAAAAAAATAAAAAATAAAAAAAAAAAAAAAAAGATGAATTCAAGAGGGAAAAGGAAGACTTACTGAGTACCTACTATATGCTTGGTGCTTCACATAAAATTTTTTTTAACTCCAATGATAGTCTTATGAGGCAAATATTACCCCAATTTTTTTTTTTTTTTTTTTTTTTGAGGCAGGGTCTCACTCTGTTGCCCAGCCTGGAGGACAATGGCATGATTACAGATCACTGCAGCCTCGACCTCCCAGGCTCAAGCAATCCTCCCACCTCAGCCTCCCAAGTAGCTGGGACCATAGGTGAATGCCACCACACTCAGCTATTTAATAATAATTTTGTCATTTTTGTAGAGACAGGGTCTCCTATGTCGCCCAGGCTGGTCTCAAACTCCTAGGCTCAAGTGATCCTCCTGCCTCCACCTCCATCTCCCAATCATCCCCATTTGAGAGATGAAAATTCTGACAAGCTCACAAATATTAAATGGCTTGCCCATAAATGACAGTTCAAAAGTTATGAGGCTAGAACTTGAATCCAGGACTGTTAGAAATCTAGGTTTGAGAATCCATATTCTATCCACTTAATGGATTTAAGATTCACAGATATAAAAGCCTATCTAAGGAAAAAGAATATTTAAAAGAATATAGTTATATATTCAAAGAGCTACACAATCTTAGGGT
This sequence comes from Rhinopithecus bieti, assembly GCF_001698545.2. Lineage (NCBI taxonomy): Eukaryota > Metazoa > Chordata > Mammalia > Primates > Cercopithecidae > Rhinopithecus > Rhinopithecus bieti. The sequence continues at coordinate 467,459 of NW_016812251.1, read as the reverse complement.
TTACTATGTTCTAAAATTATTGCTAATTGTTAAAAAAAAACACACACACACACACAATTTTTAGCAAGCCAGCTGTCTATAACAGGACAGCTAGTCCGTTCCTCACTGTACATGTAAAATTACACTTCAGTTGCCCGCTGGATAACCCCACTGCTAAAATATGCCAGCAACATAATTCACATTAAAACCCAGAGGCCTAACACTACTTGGAAAGCACTTTACGTGCTTACTATACCTATCCCAAGCATATTTACCACTCATAATTCACAGGCCATTTTCAGCAAATATACTTTGTTCTATCATATTATTTTCTGCCACTCCAAAATCATATTAAATGTATGAACAAAAACACCTACCTAAATATAACATCTCACAAATAAACCTTAGTAGTAGTATGTTATTTTGAACTTGTCTATTGTATGAAACTACGCCATAATTGTTTCTATAACATAAATTACGTATGTTCTTTCTACAGGATCAAAATTCCAATACCTATATTCCTCATATATCTAAAGATACACACAAAATAGGTACAGAAACCTATATGTTAAAGGATTTCCCATGTAAATTAAATCCTCTATGAGCTGGATTAATGACTAAAGGCATGAGGCAGCTTGTAGAGCTCTAGTGATATTCTGTATCTTGATGTAGGTGCTGGTTACACTGGTATGTTCTTAGTGAAAATTCACTGAGCTATGTATTTACCAGCTATGTACTTTTTGTATATTTTATAATTTATAAAGTCTTATATTTTTAGGCTGGGCACAGCGGCTCACGCCTGTAATCCTATCACTTTGTTTTTTTTTTTTTTGAGACGGAGTTCTTCGCGTGTCTCCCAGGACTGGCAGTACAGTGGCGTGATTCCTTGGCTCCACTGCAAGCCCGCCTCCTGGGTTCACGCCATTCTCCTGCCTCAGCCTCCGAGTAAGCTGGGACTTACAAGCGGCCACCACCACGGCCCGGCTAATTTTTTGCTTTTTAGTAGAGACGGGGTTCACTATGTTGCCAGGATTGGGTCTCGATCTCCTGACCTCGTGATCCACCTGCCTCGGCCTCCCCCAAAGTGCTGGGATTAGCAGGCGGTGAGCCCCGCGCGACCGGCCAATCCTACCACTTTCAAAGGTCAAAGGCTGAGGCGGGAGGATGGCTCTAGTCCAGGAGTTTAAGACCAGTCTGGGCAACATAGTGAGACCCTGTCTATTTTTTTATTTTTTTAATTTATATTTTTTAAAATGCTCAATCTAAAACTTGTCTTACTAAAAGCACTGATATCATCCCTCTTACCAAGGTAGTCAAACCCTAGTGAAGAAAACAGACAAGTAATGAAGCAATTTCATTAGAGAGCTATGATAGAAGTAATTACTAGGTGCTACAGGAGCACATAAAAATGGTACCTAACTTAATCTGAAAGGGGTAAAGGAAAGCTTCCTGAAGAATATACACCTGAACTGAATCCTAAAGGTCAGACAGAAATTAGCCAAGCAAAGAAAGGGGAAAGCAGAAATCAGGGAAATAGAACACCACATGTAAAAGACAAGAGAGAAAGCACATTACCTGAGAGGAAGCCTAAAGTCAGTAAGAGTGGATTAAAGAATTTAAGGAAGATAGCAAGTGAAGAAAGGCTAGAGAATTAAGAGTTAGATTATAAATGATCTCATATACATGCCATGCTACAGTTTAAACTCTATCCTGACAATGAGACAGCTTTTTTGAAGATTTTTCAATAGGAAAGGACATGATTTGATTTTTATCTCTACTATCCATGTCAAAATTATGGTGTGGGCCATGCTCACAACCCCATTTTGCAGTAAATGAGCCTGCACACTGCCCCATACTTTCTACCACTAAGATCTTTCCCCATACCCATATATACATACAAACACACAGCCAACAATAAATGGCCAAGAATGGTGACATAACCTAAGTACACACACTTGTTAGCAATCAACGAGAAAAAGAGCTGAGCCAAATAAATTGTTTCTTGGGAATTCAAACTAGAAAATCCTAGGGAAAAGGAAATGGTTAGCAACAGGAGCTGAAGTTAAAATGAGTGCAGCCAAGAGGCGAGATGCTGGCGAGATGCTGGCATGGGGTCACATCGTAGTTATAAGGAGTAGAAATTAGGAATAAACGGAAGCTATGACATGGGGGAAAAAACTGGAGAAGAAAGAAAGGGTATCTAGGACAAGTTAACAACGCAGCACTGGAGTGAAGTCTCCAGCTTTATTAGGTTCTTATTCTTCTTCAGAGTAAGTTTTATTAGGTTCTTGTTCTTGAGAGCAAGTTGTTTAACTTTTCCTGGGTTCCCTTGTGTATGGTTCCTTTCAATAAGCACTTCATTACTTAAGGTAACTTGAGTCTCTTCCCCGCAATTGAAAGAGCTTGGCTAAAAGAGCATTTTAGAACACTTAATCCAACAGCAGTCAAGAGAATGAATTGGAGGACATGACAAAAGGCAGAAGACAGAAGGCAAGAAGACCACTCAGCATTACAGAAGCCCAATAAACAGATATTTTTAGTTAAAATAAGGTAGAAGCAACAAAAAGTAACAAGGAATGACCTGAAATATCATGAGGGAAAATGTACAAGACAGTAACAAACTGGATGTTGGCAGTGAACTACAGAGTGAAGCCGAGGGCAATTCCCAGGTTCCTGAAGGTTTCATGAGGAATCTCTCCCCACCGTTTTGCGGGGGAAAGAGGCAGGAAGAGTTTCGTTTCCTAAATGTTTGGATTGAAGTGTTTGTGAAATGTGAATCAAAGTGGTGATGTCCTTTGGCAGTGCTTTTGCAGGGGTCTAGAGCAAAGGCAAGCACTCTAGACAGCAGTTCTAGACTTAGGAATCAATACATTAAGTCAATACTGTGGTTTTTAAAATGTCTGAAAAGTCTTTGACTAATATTTATTTCAAACTGAGTTAATATAAACAAAATCACTCCAACTAAAACCTTAATATTCTTGTCAAATCATATTTTCAAACCTCCTACACTTCTCTGCAATTATTAAAGATTGAACAAACTTCCACATAGTATAATCCAAATGATTAGGAAAGGTGGAGTTTATATTGCTAACTTCTGTTGAGGTACTTTCTTAAAAAAAACTCTAAGTTTACCCAATTTCCCTCAGGAACTATATAGTACTAAAATAACTAAGGCAAAATAACTGTTAAAATTCATATATTAGATAGTGAATCTCACTGTTAATGCTTAAACTAGAAAAGATTTTTTTAAGGAACTTAATCATGTAATTTACTAATTTAAATATTTAACTCTACCTGTAATTTAAATGTTGGGTTTCCATCCTAAAACCTTTTCTCCTCTCTTCTGTATGATTTTGCCTCCAAAATCTACTACTATCAACCCAGAACCTGATACTGTGCTTCAGCGACAAATCCAGCTGCGTAATGGTCATCTACATCTGACAGAACTACAGTCACCTAAACTGAACATGTCACAAATTAACCCCTCTATCCCTCCTCCTTGACAAAATAAAAATAAAATCCCACTCCTTCATGGGAATCCCCAACTCAGTGAAAGGCACAAGCCAGAATCCTAGATTTTATCCTCTATGCAATTCTCCGCAACCCCAAATACAATAAAATCACCAACTCAACTCCCAATATCCAAGTTCAGATCCAGTCTCACCATTTGCCTGGATAACCCTAATATTCCTGCCTTTAGCCTTATTCTACTCTTCAATTCACTACACCCAGAATGACTTTTTTTTAATGCAAATCTGATCATTCCAGTCCCCTGCTTTAAAATCCTTCAATAATTTAATAAATATTATAATTATCACAGCTAGTCACACTGTGGAAGCTCAGAGGTTCAATGATGAGACATTTAGCTACATCCTTTATGTAGGTTCAACATAAAAGAATCATCAGGAATTTTTTTTAAATCACAAAATTATTTAAACATACATATAACAGCAGATACATTTAAAAGAAAAGCATGTAGCATTGTTGGTAAAAGCAAAACACCAAAAATAACCTCCAGTCCACAAAAATGGAATATTATCCAGCCAGTAAATGAGGCACTTCCATATGTATTGTTAATAAATGATCTGTAGGATGTAGCATTAAGTGAAAAAAACAGGCTATGTATAGAGGGTAAAGTAGGCAACCATTTGTGTATAGTGTCTTAAAAATATAAACGTATATAGGTTTATATATTGAAAATATCTCAGAAAGGATACATGTGAAGCTGGAAATAGTGGTTGCCTCTAAAGAGGAAAAATGGGTGGCTGAAGAATGAAGGCGGAACAGAAACTTTTTACTACATTACTCTTCTGAAACTTTTGGCTTTTACGTCTTGTTATTATCTATAATTTTAATGTGATTTTCTCCTTCTGTTACTTTAACATTTTTTACTGTGTGTGTGTGTATGACTACAAAGACCTCTTTATATTTCACCTTTATACCAATATTAAAATTACGTACTGATCATTTGATGGACCATTACGTTTCTTTCTTGACAACTCGGGAGCTCAACTTCTACAAACATTTTATTCAACATTTTACTGCTATCGAGAAGGCTGTTGTTGGTAATGACCTCAGTGAACACTGCATGATTTCTGTACTTGCTTCTTGGAGAAGCAAGACAGCAGCACCAGACAGCAGAAGTTTATTATTAAACCGACATCGAAGTATTCAGGGATTAAGGAAAGTTACAAATCTTATTTTCTAGCAAATCCAAAACAGTGAATCCAAAAGTCCCCTAGTATCCTTTAAAAATAAAAATAAAAAACAGTCCTAGTATCTGCAGCAATCGACAAGGAGGTGAAGTAATAGTACAAGACGACATAGTTATATCCACTAGTGCAACATGATTTAATCCTTACACAGGTCCCTAAAACGTCAGAGCTGAACAACCTCACACGTTCTACACAGAACAGACAAGATGAGGCGCAGGCTCTGTGACCTTATAATGGCACACACACAATTGGCCCCATGCTTCCATAACTTCTCTCTGCCTCCCGCTTTTTTCAGCCCAACCCCTCCAAACATGGGTCTCGGTCGGTCCCCTTAAGTCACAACGGAGGGAATACACTAGGCTAAGCAAATATTCCCTCAGGATTTCATGGCAAAGCCCTTTCAACCAAAGAAAGGATCGCGACTGAGGAGAAAGATAACAAGGTTTGCTTGAGGAGAGGTCTGTGAGAGAGGCTACAGTGGGTGGTGGGAGAGAAGCCAAAGTCTGTGACGGCTGACACCACATCTACCGGGAGTAAGAGCACCAAGACAGCGGCTATCTGAAAGCCGTGATGGCTAGGGTTAGCGCTAGTCGGCTTGGTGATGAGCGAGCTGGGAGGGGGTCTATTAAGAAGGGTAGGGCGAGGGGCAGCTGGGGGACGCAACGGGTTAGGGGGCGGTCGAGACTTTGTCTCAGGAGCTGTAATGAGGTCAGCCCAAGGGAGGATGTAACAGAGTCTGGAAGCTCCATTAGGAGTCCTGAGGGACTCTGAGGGGTTCTAATGGGGTCTGCTGGATTGGGGGGACCGTGACAGAATCTCCGGGGAGGCTGGAGGACTGGAATGGTGCTCGGCCAATGGAAGATACGGGGGGTGGGGTCTACTGGGGATCCGGGACCGTGATCTGGTGTTTGGGAGGCTCGGCGCAGACCCGCTCGCGGGGCGTCTCCACTGGGACGGGGCGGGGCGGCCCGACCGGAGCCAAATAGCAAGGCTGAGACGTGGGCCAGGACGGGCTGCAGGGCCGCTGAGCGCTTGGGCGGGTCTTACCTCGGGCTCCGCCGCGGTGGCCACCGCAGCCCCCTCCTCTTCGGCGGAAGCTGCCTCCCACCCTCCGCCCCAGGGTCGGGCGGGAGATGGCAGGGGAGGCCAAGGCCACGGAGGGTCCGGCGGTTCCGGGAGGGTGGGCCCAGCAGCCTCAGGGTCCAGGCGAGCGGCCGCTGCGCATCCCCCGCCCTGTCAGAGAGACTCCGCCCGGCCTGGGCAGGCACATCCCCCGCTGCACCCCGCCCAGAGAGCACGCGTTGGACCGCCGCCTCAACTGCTGCGAGCGGCCGCCTCTGCCGGTGCAGCTACTGCCTCCGCCGCCGCCTCTCGCGGTCCTGACTATTCTGTACTCTCTCAACAGCCACAGTCAACCGCCGCCGCGTCCCTTGTCCGCTTCGGCCGCGCGCCCCCGACCCCGCGCACGCAACCCCGCCCCGCGCGACTCCACGGCTGCAGGCGAGCAGGCGCGCGCGCACTTACCTCCCACGCCCCCTACTGCCAGCCCGGGTCGGCCCCGCCCGGTCCCGCCCCCGCACGTGACGCCACCGGAGAGTACAGCGTGCGCTTGCGCGGACACGCCCCATTTCCTAGGCCCCAGGCTGCCCCGCCCAAATTTTTCTTCCTCACCTTACGGCAGAGCGGGGAACTCTGCCTTAGATTCTGCCTGTACTGGAGAGGGATGTCGCAAGGTTGGGGAAGAAACCTCTGGGTTTGCGACTGTAGCTGTCGATTTCCGGCCAATACAGAGGTGTCTGAAGGCTGGTTGGGGTGGTGAGGCCCGAGGCAGGTAAGAAGCCTCCTCCCCACTTTAGTTTGTCTCAGTTTGTCCCGGTAGTGGATCGCTTCCTCACTCACTCAGATTCTGGCGTATCCGTGCTCCCTCCCGATTCTGGACCTGGATTTTCAGCGCCGCCGGTCACAGCCCCCGCCCCTTTTCAAACACGCACGCTCTCTCCTCCCACCCACCCTCATTGTCCCCGCCCCGACCTCCGTTTCCAAGTCTTCGTTTCCATTCATTCCTCAGACTTTTTCACTGAGTGGTTTCCATGTCTTGGGTTCCAGAATGTCAGAGGCGAATGAAATAGTCTCGGCTTTTTGAAGTGCTTTTATATAGGAGACCGTGAGAGAATCCGCAGTAGTAGTACAATAAAGTGATAATAGAGAAAAATGCACGGGATGCTGTCTGGGCACAGAAGAGGGGTCCCAGGTTGTGTAGGAGGAGAACGTGAGGAAGCCCTTTCCAAGCGGACTTTTGGGTCACTTTTAGAAGACTGTGTTAAAAGACTAGTAATCCAGTACCTGGTCAAAGAAATAGGAGGTAAAAGAGAGGAAAACGGGTGCAAAAGCATGTGACAGTGGTGGTTTGAAAGAGTCAAAAGAAAAGTAAAATAAACCTGATGGAAACCGTACTGTAGACTTCCCTTTAAAGAAGCATCATTATAAAGTGAGAGAAATGAGGAACGAGAATATGGCCCTCAGGAATGTTTTCTGTTTAGGTAGAAGGCTCAAAAGTGTACACGAAACCGAGAAGTGGACTCTTGGAGGGTGAGGGAGGCTAATTTATAAGATCGAGAGCATTAGTGGAAAACAACCTTGTATGTGCATTTGAATCACCTGGGAAACTTTGTTAAAACCAATACTGTTGCCCCACTCTAGACCAATTAAATTCTGGGTTTTGCCAGGTGTCAGTACTGTTTTAAAGCTCCACAGGTGACTCTAATGCTAAAGATTGAGCCCCACTAAACTAGAGAGAAGAAATTGAGAGAGTTGGCTCTGTAACATTAAGATGGAGGTCATTTAACTATGGAGAGGCTTGGAGATGGATGAGAAACTTGAGCGGCGTTATGTTTTGAATAACTGGTCTGGGAAATGGGAGAAGGAGCCACTCTTGCCTTTCCCTTCAGCACTGTTCATTCCTCAGTGTTTATCAGGTCCACCTTAGTTACTTGTCTCTTTGCTCTCCCTTTCCCTTCCATCCAGAATTGGTCAGCTGTTGTCTCCAGCCTTACAGCTCAAAGGCCATCCCCACATCTGTCCCCAAAAATGATCAGAGCTAAGCCAATTTATGAGATGCAGAGACCAACATCCAGAGCTAAGCCAATTTATGAGATGCAAAGACCAACATCCACTCCCGTGAGATTACTACATACAGTGCCTTGCCAATTTAGAATCTTTTTCTGTTATTTATCATTTAAATTAGTAATGAGATATAAAGATATTTAAAATACAGCTCTGTTAGGATTGAAAAGTACTGTATTAGGGAAAACTAGGCCTTTAAATAAAGAATTAGCAGGCAGAGAAGCTGTATGAGGTAAAGACCAAGACAGTGTATGGCTGCTATCTATTAACTAGGGTTAATCCAAAAACCTGTCTATCTGACCCAGATAAGAACGAGTTATTGTTGTCTAGTATGGCTAGAGCATAGTATGGAGAGTATAGGTGGAACAGAGATGAAGATGATAAAGTGGGTGTGAACAGATTATGAGGAGCCTTGAATTCCATGGTGAAGAGTTTAGATTATATATAATACTAGAAACAATTGATAAGTACAAAAAAGGTTCTTAACCTCTTTTACCCAGTGGACCTCGTTGGCAGTCCAGCTTATAGACTCAGTCTCAGAAAAATGTTCTTAAATGTATAAAATAGGCCGGGCACGGTGGCTCAAGCCTGTAATCCCAGCACTTTGGGAGGCCGAGACGGGCGGATCACGAGGTCAGGAGATCGAGACCATCCTGGCTAACACGGTGAAACCCCGTCTCTACTAAAATACAAAAAACTAGCCGGGCGAAGTGGCCGGCGCCTGTAGTCCCAGCTACTCGGGAGGCTGAGGCAGGAGAATGGCGTAAACCCGGGAGGCGGAGCTCGCAGTGAGCTGAGATCCGGCCACTGCACTCCAGCCCCGGCGACAGAGTGAGACTCTGCCCCAAAAAAAAAAAAAAATGTATAAAATAGAATACATAGTAATATAAAGGAAACTAATTTTTTTAAGTTTTTAAAATATTAAAGGTGTGATATATATGCATCAAATAAAATCTGGCAGCAGGTCTAATTATATAATTTCTAAGTAGTGATGACTATAAATTATATTTTGAAATGCCTGCAGCAACTTTAATGTGATGTGAAAATATCAGATTTCTATTGGTAAAAAAAGAGAATGCTAATACTGTAGTTTATGGTCCCCACTTATTGAAGAAATGCTAAATTTCAGCTACTGATTATTGAAAACAAATTGTTTTCCCAGTCTAAGTTCACAGAACCCTGATATTCTAGCCACATCCTGGTCTATGGATCCTAAGTTTAAAAATATCTCAGTGTAGGCCGGGCACGGTGGCTCAAGCCTGTAATCCCAGCACTTTGGGAGGCCGAGACGGACGGATCACGAGGTCAGGAGATCGAGACCATCCTGGCTAACACGGTGAAACCCCGTCTCTACTAAAAAATACAAAAAACTAGCCGGGTGAGGTGGCAGGCGCCTGTAGTCCCAGCTACTCGGGAGGCTGAGGCAGGAGAATGGCATAAACCCGGGAGGCGGAGCTTGCAGTGAGCTGAGATCCGGCCACTGCACTCCAGCCTGGGCCGCAGAGCGAGACTCCGTCTCAAAAAAAAAAAAAAAAAAAATCTCAGTGTAATGGTTTTAATCTAGAGCATGACATCAAATCTGTGTTTCAGAAAAATGATGAAGCAGTGTTCACTTCCCAACCTCTCTGCTGGGATGAGAAGCTGGCTGTTTTCTTCTGTGTCTCCTTTACCTCTGGGGCAGCAACCAGTACTATCCCACCATTTCCTAATAACCGGGGCCTGCAGAGGGACTAAGCTTGTGGATGTATATATCTGTGAGAGCAATACCAGAAAATAAATCAGGAAAGGTAGATTGGGGCTATTTTTGTGGAAATCATTGAATGCCAGGCTGTAATTTGTAGTTAATTTGGTAGACAATGGAGGGTTGTTAAAATTTTTGGAGTAGAATAATGTGATTAGAGTTCTGTTTGAAAATCTAGAATAATGTGCAGGTTAGATCATCTAAAGAGAAGATAGAAATGAAGAGACTAGACCAATAAGTTAATTAATTTTTAAAAAACGGAATCTTGGGCCGGGTGCAGTGGCTCAGGCCTGTAATCCCGGCACTTGGGGAGGCTGAGGCAGGAGGATCACTTGAGCCCAGGAGTTCAAGACCAGCCTGGGCAACAAAGTGAGACCCTGTCTCTCCAAAAAAATTTTAAAAAAAGAAGAAAATTAGCCAGACATAGTGGTGCCTGCCTGTGGTCCCATCTACATGGGAGACTGAAGCAAGAGGATTACATGAGCCCAGGAGGTCGAGGCTGAAGTGTTCATGCCACTGCACTCCAGCCTGAGTGACAGAGAAAGAGCCTGTCTCAAAAAAAAAATCTTGAGGTGATCTCTAGAGAGTCTGCTAAATTCCTTTATTTCCACAATGTGCTGACCAGGCTAGAGTAACATACATTGGAATAAATTGCATACCTTTCAACAGGAATATATACCCCAGTGTGGAAGTCAGTTAACATTTTATGTGGTCAAGAGGCTAGCCCAGTCCTTTGAATTATAAATGATATTGTTAGTACTTATAATAAAGCAATGGCCTTACCATAAGTTCACGGATCTTGCCAAGGCCTTCCTCAGTCAAATTCCATCTATACCTGTGAGTCCTACATTTCTGACTTTTAAAAGTCAGAACTCCTTTCTCTCTGCCAATTCCTTAAACTTCTTGGATGGGAAAGAAGTTTAGTTTAAACACATTAGCAAAGAACAGAAAGTCCTCAAGGCCCAGGCAGCCCATCTCCTTCGAAACTGATCAATACCAGACTATAAAAACTTACTGCTCAAATCCAGCTGGTACGCAAATTATGTACTTTTTAAACGTATTCTAAAAAATTTGATTTGGGGTTCAGGTATTACTGATCCAAATGAGTCCTATAAAATTAATTTCCAGAACTAGCTTCTCAGAGAGGTCACCATTACCACCTTCTTCAGCGTGACTAGCCTATAGTGACTTTCTGTCCATCAAATAATTGGAGGCCATTTGGGTGGTGATACGAAAAATCGAGTTTATGCAGAACTTGAGGTTCAGCTATCTGACACGTTTTGCAGGAGGAGGAGGAGTGGGTCTATCTGAAATCAGAAATAATACTTTTATGAGGCTTTTTAATAATTTTTATTACTTACAGAAAATTTCTGAAAGTTCCTTTCTCTGGCTCCCAATTAAATGACTTACTCCACAATCAACTTACAAAAGCACTGGATCATTGTCTTGATCCCAAAAATTTGTCCCAACTGTAGTTACTATTTTGAGCATCTGTATTATTGTTTGAAAACCTTAGGCTTGCTTTCCCTGATGGCCAGTGAATAAAACTCTCAAAGAGGTGTGATTCATTACTTATTCATTCATTAGATATTTATTGAACCTCTACTATGTGCCAGGCACATTTTTGAAACCCACTAATGAGCAATTTGTAATGACAATTTACCTCTTAACTATCTGTGAAAAAAGTAACTTGCCAGGATTTGAAATCCTCAGAACAAATGAGATTAAAAGATCATTTTTTTTATGTTCTTTCAAATAGTGTGTTTGCATAGAGCTGCCATGTGCTGACCACAGTGATTATCTGTGAAATGAGGTAAATCGTGGCTTTAGCTTAACCACTCCTTATCAGACTTTGTTACCGCATGTACTAAAATAAAGTTCTGTCTACACCTTTATAAAATATTATCTTACACAGACGTCTTATTAATTCTAATGGCCTCTCCACACCTGGCCCTCACTCCTAGTCATTTCAAAGTTTGCAATTGTGTAAAGTCATTTCTCAGAAAATTTGAAGCAAAACGAAGTCACCACAAGAAAAACTTGGTATCCACCAGGTTTGTATTGAGGACAAAAACTGTGACACAATTACAAATGGACCTTTTTTTTTTTTTTTTTGAAATAGAGTTTTGCTCTTCTTCCCCAGGCTGGAGTGCAATGGCGTGCTCTCGGCTCACCACAACCGCCACCTCCCGGGTTCAAGCGATTCTCCTGCCTCAGCCCCCCGAGTAGCTAGGCTTACAGTTGTGCACTACCACGCTTGGCTAATTTTGTATTTTTAGTAGAGACAGGGTTTCTCCATGTTGGTCAGGCTGATCTAGAACTCCCGACCTCAGGTGATCTAGCCACCTTGGCCTCCCAAAGTGCAGGGATTACAGGCATGAGCCACCGCACCCGGCCTACACATGGAACTCTTGAGGTAGAAATGGTAGACCAGGAATAAAATTATTTTCATGGTCAGTGACATCTTAGCCATTGATAGCTGTGCCTAGTTCCAGAGCAATAAATGGAGAGCCTTGGTGTTAGATGAAATCCTAAAAAGTCACCTGTTTTATCTCCTTGGCCCCAGACAGAATAAAGTGGAATTTATAGCAATAGAGTTACCAAGCATCATCATCACACCAAGTGGATTTTGTACTTTGAGAGCTGAATTCCACTGTGAAATATTGATGTTACAGGAATGTTGTGTAAATTCATAATTCATTTATACAATTGAGAATATTTCTTACATTTATAACAGTGTTGTGTTTTCCTGAGTTTTTCAAGATACGTTTCACTTCTGTATTTTGCTCACTCAGGAAAAATATTTATTTATTAAAACTCTAGTTTGTCAGGCACTGAAGATAGAAGGATGAGTAAAATCTAATCTGTGTATTCAAGAGGGTAATATAATAAATCTTGATGGTCATTCTTACATGCCACGTTATACAGATCTCCAGATGGCTTAGGCTTAGTTTTAAAAGGAAATGTTTAATTGGGGGGAAATTGAAACCCCAAAAAAAAGCCATGAACTTCCTTCCTGAAAATATTTTGCCATAAAAAACATATTTGGTCTTGGATGTGATTCTTTTGTGAAAGTGCAAGTTGAATCAGACATTAGAAGTTGGACATAATCTTCTAATTTTAGTAAACATCAAATTATTTTTAAATATTTGTGTTTGAACATTTATGGAAAAGAGATTAGATTTACCTGTTTTATCCAGAGGACAGAAGTAAGACTCAGAAGTTGAAAAAATGGAAATACTTTATGTCATTGTAAGAGTGGGAACTGGTACATCTTTTCTTCCTCTTCAGTGAAATCACTGTATTTACTAATTATGTGTTCATTATTAAGAGAAGAGGAAAAATTAAAGCACAATATCAAAAGGTAGAAGGAAAAAGGCAAAAAAGTATTAATCCTGTTTCTTAAAATGATATTTACACTTGATGGATATCGATCATTCTTGATTATTTTGTGTGTATTTTATCATATACAGATGTTTATATCAAAGCACATTATGAACATTTTTCTGTTAATAAATTTGTGTTGATAATATTATATGTAATGGCTGAAAACTATTGCATCATGTGGAAACCCTGTTATTTAATTTACCATTCCTTTTTTGAGCTCCAGGTTGTTTCCAGTTTTTCTGTTATAAATGCTGCCATGTGACTTGTTGAATTTTTGCACACATTGTTAATGTTTCCCTTAAGATAAATGTATGAAAGTATAATACCTACATATATAAATTTCTTAAGAATTCCAATATAATGGCAAATTACCCTTGAAAAAGCTTGCATGTATGACACTCCTATCAAAATGAGGCATCATTTACTCATTTCCCATAATCTCTCAGCAATGCTAGTTTTTATTAGTTTTCTTCATCTTTGCTAACTCGACAGGTAAAAAAATGAAATTTTAACTTGCATTTATTTGATTACTACTCTGATGTCCAGTGTCTCTTCGTGTGTTTATTGCCCAGCCATGTAAGTGTATTAACTAATATTTTCTAACAATTTTTTTAACTTTTTAATATTTAAATTTGTATCTAAAATGTAATTTGATATAAGGTATGAGGTAAACTCTTTACTTTTTTAATCAAATAGTTAACAAGTTGTGCCAACGCTACTTATTAAAAAATCTAGCAAGCATATCCCATACTTCAATACACAGATAATAAAAGTACTATTAGATATTCCTCCAAAAAAAGAAAGAGGATTTCATGGTCAAATAAGTTTGGGAAAAGATCATACCAAAAAAAGTTAAAATTTTTTATCGCCAAAGTCTCATTAGCTTCTAGTGTGTGTGTGTGTGCATTAGGAGTTAGCATTCCCTAATTTAATTAACCATGTAATCTTTTTTCTTTTTTATTTATTTATTTATTTTGAGATGGAGTCTCACTCTGTCGCCCAAGCTGTAGTGCAGTGGGGTGATCTCGGCTCACTGCAACCTCTGCCTCCCAGGTTCAAGCAATTCTCCTGCCTCAACCTCCCAAGTAACGGAAATTACAAGCACGCACCATCATGTCCAATTTGTTTTTGTATTTTCAGTAGAGACAGGGTCTTGCCATATTGGCCAGGCTGGTCTCGAGCTCCTGACCTCAGGTGATCTGCCTGCCTCGGCCTCCCAAAGTGCTGGGATTACAGGTGTGAGCTATTTTTTTTAACCATGTAATCTCACTTCATAGGTATTTCAGGAAATACCTATGAAAGTCTATGGAACTGAGCTGTCCAGTATACTAGCACTAGCCACATGTGGCTATTTAAATTTTAGTTCATTAAAATTAGTCAATTCTTCAGTCACACTGACCATATTTCAAGAACTCAATAGCCACAAGGGGCTAGTGGCTACTGTATTGAACATTTTGCAGATCAAAGAAAATTTCTGGGCCAGGCACAGTGGCTCATGCCTATAATCCCAGCACATTGAGAGGCCGAGGCGGGTGGATCATGAGGTCAGGAATTCAAGACCAGCCTGCTCAAGCTGGTGAAACCCTGTCTCTACTAAAAAACTACAAAAATTAGCCAGGCGCAGTGGCAGGCGCCTGTAATCTCAGCTACTCGGGAGGCTGAAGCAGGAGAATCACTTGAACCCAGGCAGCAGAGGTTGCAGTGAGCCAAGGTCACGCCACTACACTCCAGCCTGAGCGACGGAGTGAGACTCCATCTCAAAAAATAAAAAAGGAAAATTTCTGTCACAAGAAGTCCTATTGGACAGCACTGCTATAGCAGTGCTATATTATAGGAACATTATAGCAACATAATGTTCAGTGGAACACACGAATAAACACTAGAATAATCCATAATTTCTCTGTTGATTGGTCAGGCAAACATGATTACTACCACACTACGAGAACAGACTCTCTCATTGATTTGTAGAGACTCCATCATCATATTTAAAATTTCTTATCTGCATATGAATTTTTTTATTCTATTGATTTATCTATTTCTGCTCCAATACCACACCCCTAGTTTTAAGTCAAGGTTCTGCACCTTTCTCCCTGAGAGCAGAAATGAATTCTTGCATGGAGTTGGAAATTAGATTAGAAGTGATAGTAAAGGCCCTTTCACTTCCCAGACTCTGTAAATGTAAACATTTCTCTGCCAAACTTGATTTATATTATGTTGAGCTGTATACTCATTTATTCATTTATTCTACATTTATTTATTGAGTACCTGCCTGGCAAGCACTGTTTTAGACCCTGGGGTTAAAATGGCAAACAAGGCAGACAGGGCCCCTTGTCGTCTTATTTTCATAGAGCTTACATTCTTGTTTTGGAAAGGGAAAGAGAAGAGGCAGGGGGAGGGAAAAAGAATATGAACCGATAAACAAATAAATTTAAAAACCATCACATAGTCATCAGTGCTATTCAAGGAATTGAAATTAGAGTGATAGTAACTGGCGGCCTCTTTATTTTGGCTGCCCTGAGACCTCTGTGACTTAGTGGCATTTAAACTAAGATCTGTCCAACAGAAGGAGCTAACTACTAGAAGGTCCAGGTACAACTTGTACCACCCTCAGGAGGGAAAAAGCTTGGTGTATTTGAGGAATAAAAAGAAAGTCTTTGTGGCTGGGGCTTAGTGGACAAGCAGGGAGATAGGAGGAGATAAGGTTGGAGAAATAGCTGAAGCCACATTTTCATGTAGGGTTTTGTAAACTAGGGTACGGAATTTTCATTTTTTTCCGAGTATGATAGTGAGCTACTAGAGAGTCCTAAGCAGGAAACAGACCTGACCTAATTTAAATGTTTAAACAATTATTTTGATGGAAAATTTATTGGCAGGGTCAGTAGTGTAAATAGGAGACCTGTTAGGCTAGGTCAGGAAAGAAATGGTGATAGATTTGACTAAGGTAATAATAGTGAAGATGGAAAGCACTAGACAGATTTAGAACATTTAGGCTATAGAATCAACAGGACTTGTTGTCAATTGGATGTGAGGTGTGAAGACAGTAGAAAACTCTGGGATGAGCCTGGACAGCACAGTGAGACCCTGCCTCTAGTTTAAAAAAATTTTTACTTAAGCCAGACATGGTGGTATGCACCTATAGTGCATATAGCTACTTGGAAGGTCAAGATGGGAGGATCACTTGAGTCCATCAGTTAAAGGCTGCAGTGAGCTATGACTGTGCCACTGCACTCCATCCTGGGCAGCAGAGTGAGACGTTTTCAAAGAAAGAAAGGAAGAGGGAGAGGGGAGAGGGGGAGGGGAAGGGAGGAAGAAAAAACAGAGGAGAGAGAGAGAAAGAAAAAAACTAACTCTTGAATGATGTCTGTAATCCATTATATAGTAACCAGGTTCAATTTTCAGTCTGATTATGGCAGGCAAAATTGGGACATATAAGACATCAATAAATATATTTTAACCAAATGAATAAATTTGCTTTAATAAATGTTTCTCTCCTGTACACATTTAAGCTGCTAAAGCATAAGCTTGTGCTTTTTCCTTTATTATTAGGGAATCTGGTTCCTAAGAATTTGAGGTTTATGTCACAAACACATCAGCTATGAGTAGTTATTAGACTGTTCCGCTGAAGTATCCAAGCCAACAGAGGAGACTGAATGAAACAGAAAAGATTGCCTGCTACAGTTGCAAAAGTTCTATGAGACTCTCATATTTTATTTTTAAATTTCATGCTGATTTTGCATTTTATGCCCAAGTTTATGTTAATAATTAAAATATTTTTCGTTGCTGATTTAAATGTTTTAAGTCAATGATTAAGTTGTTTAGCTCTTTCCCCTAAAGTTGGTCAAATTAAAGCTCTAGGAAGATGCTCTGTGATTAACTTGTGTTTGTTTCTTGGACTTTGTTGCTATCTGCTGGCACATGGGCATGTATCCATTTAGAGAAGCATAGATGTGTCTCTGAGCATTTGTAGTTTGGTACAACTTAAAATCGTAGCCAAAGGGAGTGAGGAAGCCAATTGCATTTAGAAACAACTGACTTTTATAATCTGCACTTACTTTGTAATGTTTTTAAAAAACATACCTGAATGAGGCTGTTTCTCTCTCTTTTTTTTTTTAAGGAACGCTTACTGAATAATTAGAAAAAAATGAGTAAAGGTCACAATTCTGGAGAAGTATGTTTTCAGTAAAACAAATTTATCTGGAGCACTACTTAATTCAATAGCCAACAGGCTTATTTTCCCTGAAGTTTTGAGAATTGCAGTATACCATATAAAATGCTTGTTAATTTAAGACTCTAATATATATTTTAATCCCATAAAATAAATACTTATACAAAATAGATAATTATCATTAATAGCCATTGTAAATTAGTATTTTAAGCATTTCCATTCATTAAAATCCAGATTGAGTCCGGGTGAGGTAGCTCACGCCTATCATCCCAGCACTTTGGGAGGGCTAGACAGGAGGATCACTGGAGCCCAGGCAAGACCGCGCCTGGGCAGCATAGTAAGACCTCATCTCTACAATTTTTTTTTTTTTTTTTTTTTTTTTGAGTCAGTTTCGCTGTTGATGCCCAGGCTGGAGTGCAAGTGCAATGGCGCGATCTCGGCTCACCACAGCCTCTGCCTCCCGGATTCAAGCAATTCTCCTGCCTCAGCCTTCCAGGTTCAAGCAATTCTCCTGCCTCAGCCTCCCAAGTAGCTGGGATTACAGACATGCGCCACCATGCCCAGCTAATTTTGTATTTTTTTTTTTTTTTTTTTAGTAGAGACTGGGTTTCTCCATGTTGGTAGGGCTGGTGTCGACTTCCTGACCTCAGGTGATCCGCCCACCTTGGCCTCCCAAAGTGCTGGGATTACAGGCGTGAGCCTCTGCGTCCGGCCACATTTTTTTCCTTTTTTTAATTAGCCAGGCGTGGTGACAGGCACCTGTGGTCCCCGCTACTCAGGAGGCTAAGGCAGGAGGATCACTTGAGCCCAGGATGTCAAGACTGCAGTGGCCGTGATTGCATCACTGCACTCCAGCCTGGGTGACAGAGTGAGACCCTGTCTCAAAAAAAGAAAAAGAAAAAAAAAAAAACAGACTGAAACAGCAGTAACACCACCAGTTAAAAGTTAATCTGGCCAGGTGCCATAGCTCACACCGATAATCCCAGCATTTTGGGAGGCCAAGGTGGTGGATCACCTGAGGTCAGGAGTTTGAGACCAGCCTGGCCAACGTGGTGAAACCCCGTCTCTACTAAAAAAAAAAATACAAAAAATTAGCCAAGCATGGTGGTGGGTGCCTGTAATCCCAGCTACTCGGGAGGCTCAGGCAGGAGAATTGCTTGAACCTGGGAGGCAGAGGTTACAGTGAGCTGAGATCATGCCACCGCACTCCAGGCTGGGCAAAAAGAGCAAAACTCCGTCTCAAAAGAAAAAAAAGTTAATGAATTCAATATTAGCTTCATTTAGTTACAGAAGTCGGAAGATACAATAAACTAACCCCTGTAACCACAGGGTTTGTGTATACTGACAACACATTAACATCATTGCTTCCCTCAGATTGAGAGAACAATTTTCCTGGATTTCACATTTGCTCTCCTTATGCCAAAGATAAAGCACAAGAGCAGAGTCATGCCATGGCTAGTTTCATCTTTGATAACTTTGTGGCTTTATGTAAAGAGACAAGTGCTTTATTTTCAAGAAATCTTTGGGGTCCATTATTGCCACCTCAAATATAGGGAACAGGGAAGGAAACTAACTTTTTTTGAGAGTCTACTGTAGACCAGACAACGTGCTGAGTGTTTTCACTCATGTTTTTAATTCGTGTAACAACCTGTGATTATGTTATTACTACCTAATCTTACAGATGAGGAAAATGAGGCCCAGAAAGAGGATGAATAACTTGTCCACGATCACTTAAATAGTAAGTGGCAAAGTCAGAGCCTAGACCCAAGACTTCCTAGCCCCAAAACATAGAGCTATAATATATTTGGTAAGATTTTACAAATAGAACTGTGAAGAGGTCATTGGCTCCCCAGTTCACTCACCTTTCTTGCCCTTCCCCTAGTCTTGCTTACCATCCACCAAGACCAAGTACACAGATCTTTTAACTCTGAACGAATTTACTAGTAACAACAGAACAATAAAGGATAACAGGCAAAACACAAAACCAGAGAATAAGGATATTACAAAGAATACAGAATCTTAAGTGGCCTTATTTCTTTTTTTCCTGTAATCTAGATTTTCTGACTTCCCTTTAAAAATATTGCATTCATCTGGCAAACATTTATTGCACTTCTGATATGCCAGGCACAGTACTCACTACATAGAAAAGAAATATTCATAAATGATTCTAGATGGCTCCTGGTTTTTTGCTAGGTCCGTTTCCGTCTCCTTTTCTCCCACCTCATTAATAATATTATTATCATCCTCTCACTCGCCCCAACTGAAACCTTCAGACCATTTCGTAATTCTTTTTTTTTTTTTTTTTTTTGAAAAGAGTCTCACTCTATCCCCCAGGCTGGAAGGGAGTGGCACAGTCTCGGCTCATTGCAACCTCCGCCTCCCGGCCTCATAATTCTTTTTTATCTACCCTCCTCTGATCACTTATTGAGTCTTATTGATGCTCTGTCTACAATATCTATTCCTCTGCATTCCTACTATCATTTCTCCTGCTTTAGGTCATTACCTCCTACCTTTACTTGCAATAAAAATCTAATTGGGCCGGGCACAGTGGCTCATGCCTGTAATCCCAGTACTTGGGGAGGCTGAGGCGGGTGGATCATCTGAGATCAGGAATTCGAGACTAGCCTGGCCAACATGGTGAAACCCTGTCTCTACTAAAAATACAAAAATTAGCCAGGCATGGTGCCAGGCACCTGTAATCCTAGCTACTCAGGAGGTTGAGACAGGAGAATCGCTTTAACCCAGGAGGCAGAGGTTGCAGTGAGCCAAGATCACACCACTGCACTCCAGCCTGGGCGACAGAGTGAGACTCCACCTCAAAAAAAAAAAGAAAAAAAAAATCTAATCGATCTCTGCTTTCCATTTTTCCTCCTACCAATTAGTTCTATATATTATGGCTGAATTATTATCTTCCCAAAGCATTGACCCAGCCATTAATGGCTCCCATTTCCTCTAGTATAAATTTCAAACTCCTTCACTGGAATTCAGTCTGTCACCACTTAGCTTCTAAGAATCCTCTAATATTTGCCTGTACCCCTACTACTCCCACTTCATTCTAGCCACGCTAGACTATTCAGGATTCTCTCCACATTTGAAAGCACTTTCTTTGCCTCTCTGTCTTCCCCATGCATCCAACTCCACTTGCCCTTCAAGAGCCTACTTTTATGTCCCTTTCCTCAAAGCCATTTCTGATCTGAGCACTCATTCATTTTCATCCTGTTAGCCAGATTATTATTCTTGTGAATTCCCATACATTCTGTTTTTGCCTCTTATGGATTTCTTATCTCATTGACTACAAACCACCTTATACATCTTTGTATCTCCCATAGGACCTAATATTAGGTGCTCAGTAGGTATTTATTGACTAAAAGAATTGCATATGCAGTATATGTTCATTATAACAAAATAGGTTTAAGTTCAGTAAGGGTAGAAACTATTTCATTCTCATTCTGTATTGCCACCCCCTGGCACAAAGGAGAAGACTCAGTAAACATTTGTTAAGTGAAGTACATTACAGTTATCAGTCATTAGGTTATAAATTTACTGATGCCATAATAGATACCTAGGAACACTTCTTGTCTTTTTTTTTGTTTATTCTTGGGGTTTTTTGTTGTTGTTGTTGTTGTTTTTGGATGGAGTCTCACTCTGTCACCCAGGCTGGAGTGCAGTGGCGCTATCTAGGCTCACTACAACATCTGCCTCCTGGGTTCAAGCTGTTCTTGTGCCTCCGTCTCCCTAGTAGCTGGGACTACAGGCACCACCACTATGCTGGCTTATTTTTTGTATTTTAGTAGAGACGGGGTTTCACCATGTTGCCATGGCTGGTCTGGAACTCCTAATCTCAGGCAATTTGCCTGCCTTGGCCTTATGTTGTATTTTAAAATCCTAGTTATGTATGTTTCTTTATTTTATATTGACAAATACCACATGATAAAGGTCATATATTCTTATTCTCACTTTAAGCTAGGCACAGTGGCTCACACCTGTATTCCCAACATTTTGTGGGGCACAGGCAGGAGGATCACTTGAGCTCAGGATTTTGAAACTAGTCTGGGCAACAAAGTGAGACCCTGTCTCTACAAAAATTTCAAAATTAGCCAGGCATGGTGGTACACACCTGCAGTCCTAGCTACTCTGGAGGCAGAAGCAGGAAACTCGCTTGAACCTAGGAGTTTGAGCCTGCTCCGAGCTGTGGTTGCACCACTGTGCTCCAGCCTGAGCAATAGAGCGAAACCCTGTCTTTAATATAAAAATAAAAAATACTGCCTTTTGGCCCAACACGCCATCTTCCAGTAATTTGCCAAAATGACTAACACAAAGGGAAAGAGGAGAGGCATCCAGTATATCTTCTCTAGGCCTTTTAGAAAACATGGAGTTGTTCCTTTGGCCACATATATGTGAATCTATAAGAAATATGATATTGTAGACATCAAGGGAATGTATACTGTTCAAAAAGGAATGCCCCACAAGTGTTACCATGGCAAAACTGGAAGAGCTTACAGTGATACCCAGCATGCTGTTGGCATTGTTGTAAACAAACAAGGGCAAGATTCTTGCCAAGAGAAGTAACGTGCATATTGAGTGCATTAAGCACTCTGAGAACAGAGATAGCTTCCTGAAATCGTGAAGGAAAATGATCAGAAAAAGAAGGAAGCCAAAGAGAAAGGTGCCTGGGTTCACCTGAAGCACCAGCCTGCTCCACCCAGAGAAGCACACTTTTTTGTTTGTTTTTTGTTTGTTTTTGAGTAAGAGTCTTGCTCTGTTGCCCAGGCTGGAGTGCAATGGCGCGATCTCAGCTCACTGCAAGGTCCCCCTCCCGCGTTCAAGCAGTTCTGCTGCCTCAGCCTCCCGAGTAGTTGGGATTACAGGCACCCACCACCACGCCTGGCTAATTTTTGTGTTTTTAGTAGAGATGAGGTTTCGCCATGTTGGTCAGGATGGTTTCGAACTCCTGGCCTCAAGTGCTCCGCCCATCTTGACCTCCCAAAGTACTGGGATTACAGGCGTGAGCCACTGTGCCCAGCCTCAGAGAAGCACACTTTGTGAGAAATAATAGAAAGAAGCCTGGGCTGCTGAATTCATGACATAGTAGGTGTTAAAAAAACAAAACAAAACAAAACAAACAAAAAAAAAAACTATGGACTATAAAAAATAAAAATAGAAAATATTTTCACTTTACAGAAAAGGAGAGTGAGAGTTAAGGAAGTTTAATTTATTTATGATCACACAGCCAATGAGTAACAGAATTGAATCTAAAATTCAAGTCTTCAAATATGAAGTTTAGAGTTATTTTTCTTGGCCAAGGATGGGTTTGGCTAAAGGCTAGTTGAGTTATATTTGCATTAGAATTTTTGGAATTAAACTGCTGCTGTCATGCTGTATGGAACAGAATTAGGGCCTTGAGTAACATTTTGTCTATGTGCTGGGTATTTTAAAAATCAAACAGACAAAACACAAAAACTATTTCTGAAGAAAATCTCAGCCCAGCCTGTGGACATTGCCTTCAAGGTGAGAGATGACTGACAGTTGAGGCAGTCTTCTTGTAGGCTCCTTTCCCTAGTTGGGTTGGTGTTGAAGAGTGGGTGTGATTTCAGCAGGCAGTGTAGAGAGTAAGTCTCCGGGTTTTTGCCAAGCTATATGACCTGGCACTCACAACTATGCAGTGTTTATTGAAGACATGGGAGACAGATGCTGTAGCCAGGGAGCAGTCATTCCACCTTTATATTCATAAACTCTTACATCAAGTCACATCGACAAGCTGATTACCTAACCTCTGTCAAATTGCTTTCATTTGATTGATCTGTGCCCATTTGCCATAAGGCTAGATAGTAAAGATTATTATAGGAAACAATCCTATCTAACTGTTTCATCTGTTGTAAGGATATTGTGAGGCACTATTTGTTATGATGCACCATGTCTTTTATGGAAATCTCTTGAGAAAAAACTGTCGGACCATAATACAAAGAATTATTTTACCTCTCCTGAGCAATTGCTTTGTTTTTATCTTATGGACATTGTGAATGTTTAACTTTGTCTGGTCAGATGCCAAAAAGCTTAGAGCCAAATTTGTGGCCCACCCATAACAAATGTGCTCTGTGGCTCATTAACTTCATTCTTGGCTCCAGTTTATGTCTCTCCATTAGTCTTTTTTTCTTAAGATCCTAATTCATGCCATCTTATTATATATTTTTTCTTTTTTCTCATAAACAGCCTTATGTTGTTTCTCAAGTAGTCAGATTATGACGTACTGCGTCTACATTAAACCATCTTGGATGTCCCTTCATTTACTTTGGCTTTTTTTCTTGAGGGGTGTATTGATTTTTCATACAGGTTTTTGCAGCATTTTGTTACATGAAAATGGTTATATCATGAAATTATTGCTCAATAGTGTAGTCAAGTGGTAAAATAACTGGTCTAATGGTCAGAATTGATTAAATTGATGTCATAATTCTAGTCTTGTCTTTTACAGCATTATTACTATTTTCTTATAATAGGCTTTGTTTTGCACTCTCCATCTGCATGTGACAGTTTATTGCTATGTGATTTTCAGAAATATTGTTGTGCTGCCAGGTCAGTGCATAACAGCTAACCCTCTGTTAACTCTGTTGAGTTTGTTAGGCTCAAATATCCCACACCCATCAGACTTGTCTCACTTTGGGTGGTCACAAGCATATTAATTTCATCACACAACTTGTATTGCTTCTGCTCTAAGTTAGTCATTCTTTTATTTAAACAAGGTAATGTTAACAGATATTTGTTTTCAAACCTCATTTGCTTTGATTGGTTTGGAGCTCTATCTAGATTTTCTGATTATCTTACTAATGTCATCTAATTGATAAATACTACTGTATAACTTTTAAACTCTTTTAGTACTTTCAAGTAAAATTATTTGGTCTTCTCTACAACTTTCTAGGGTATGTAAGGTGGATATATGCCTTTTTTACAGATGGCATACAAAATGATTAAATGATTTTATATGCCATCTGTAAAAAAGGCATATACCTTTTAGAAAACAAGGACAAAGTCATTTAAATGACTGCTCAAGATGATACCAGCAAATCAGTGGTAAAACTAGGACTAGACCCAGGTTTCCAGAATCTTATCCCATACTACCTTTTAAAAGAAGTCAAAAGAAGTTCTAACTTATATTGTAAACATTACATCATCTTTATCATACCCCTTGAGGCTAAAGCTATGAAACAGGCAAACACATGTTATATCACTCATGCTCATAGCAGGGCAGAATCGGGAATGAATTTCATTTATATTAGTCTTATGATTTTCTGTTTTTAAAGTTACAATTCCTTTTAACTACAGTCCTAATCACTGTCACATTCCATTATGGAAGGAAGAAGCAATATTTTTATCTTATCTTTTGAAAATTAATGTTGAGGCCAGGTACAGTGACTCACACCTGTAATCCCAGCACTCTGGGAGGCCGAAGTGGGTGGATCACGAGGTCAGGAGATCAAGACCATCCTGGCTAACATGGTGAAACCCTGTCTCTACTAAAAATACAAAAAATTAGCTGGGCGTTGTGGTGGGCCCCTGCAGTGCCAGCTGCTTGGGAGGTACTGAGGCAGGAGAATGGCGTGAACCCGGGAGGCGGAGCTTGCAGTGAGCTAGGATCGCGCCACTGCACTCATGCCTGGGTGACAGTGCGAGACTCCTTCTCAAAAAAAAAAAAAGAGAGAAGAAAATTAATGTTGAAATGGAAACTATTTCCCTTGATAATTAGTAACTTTTTTCTTTAGATTATTTGAATTCATCTTTAATATAAAAATAATTTGTTATTATGCATATTCATTAAGGAGCCAAATAATACAGTTAATGGTATGTTGTTTGGTAAAACATTAGCTATAATTTTAACCAATCTCTGTGCTTCAAGAGGATATTTAAAATTCATGCTTACTGTGTACATGGCAATTTTCCAGTTTTCATTCTAATTGTTTACATGCAGCACATAAGCTAGAATTTCTTATAGTTACAGTTGACCCTTGAACAACACAGGGGCTAGGAGTGCCAACCCCCTATGCAGTCAAAATTCTAGGTATACCTTTTTTTTTTTTTTTAAGATGTAGTCTTGCTCTGTTGCCCAGGCTGGAGTGCAGTGGCATGATCTCAGCTCACTACAACCTCCGCCTTCCAGGTTCAAGCAATTCTCCCACCTCAGCCTCTCGAGTAGCTGGGATTACAGGCATGTCCCACCACACCTGGTTAATTTTTGTATTTTTAGTAGAGACGGGGTTTCACCATGCTGGCCAGGCTGGTCTCAAACTCCTGACCTCAAGTGATCTGCCCACCTTGGCCTCCCAAAGTGCTGGGATTTCAGGCATGAGCCACCGTACCCAGCCTAGGTATAGAATTTGACTCCCTAAAAACTTAAATACACTGGGCGTGGTGGCTCACACCTGTAATCCCAGCACTTTGGGAGGCTGAGGCGGGTAGATCACAAGGTCAGGAGTTCGAGACCAGCCTGGCCGATATGATGAAACCCTGTCTCTACTAAAAATACAAAAAAAATTAGCTGGGCGTGGTGGCACATGCCTGTAATCCCAGCTATTCGGGAGGCTGAGTCAGAAGAATTGCTTGAACCCAGGAGGCAGAGGTTGCAGGGAGCTGAGATCGTGCCACTGCACTCCAACCTGGGCAACAGAGTGAGACTCTGTCTCAAAAAAAAAAAAAAACCTAACTACTAGTAGCCTACTGTTGACCAGAAGCCTTACCAATAACATAGCCAATTAAAACACGTTTTGTAAATATATTATATACTGCATTCTTACAATAAAGTAAGCTAGGGGAAAATATTAAGAAAATCATAAAGAAAAGAAAATATATTTACTATTCATTAAGTGGAAATGGATCATCATAAAGGTCTTCATCCTCCTCATCTTCATGTTGAGTAGGCTGAAGAGGAGGAGGAAGAGGAGCAATTTGTCTTGCTGTCTCAGGGGTGGCAGAGGTGGAAGAAAATCCATGTGTAAGTAGATCTGCACAGATCAAACCCACCTTGTCCAAGGGTCAACTGTGTATTTCTTTACCACAACCCTATAAAAGTAACTACTATTTTCCAGCCCCATTTTACAGTCAGGTATTTATTGACAGTAATATTGTCTTCTGGCTCTTGTTCAGCTTCTGGAATTTCTGAGCAGCCCTTGTCAGTACAAGATGGACCCCGTAGTCTTGAGTTACATGGACAGTCTGCTGCGGCAATCAGATGTGTCACTATTGGATCCGCCAAGCTGGCTCAATGACCATATTATTGGGTTTGCCTTTGAGTACTTTGCCAACAGTCAGTTTCATGATTGCTCTGATGATGTCAGTTTCATCAGCCCTGAAGTCACCCAGTTCATCAAGTGCACTAGCAACCCAGCAGAGATCGCCATGTTCCTTGAACCACTGGACCTCCCCCACAAGAGAGTTGTATTTTTAGCCATCAATGATAACTCCAACCAGGCAGCCGGAGGAACCCACTGGAGTTTATTGGTCTACCTCCAAGATAAAAATAGCTTTTTTCATTATGATTCCCATAGCAGGAGCAACTCAGTCCACGCAAAGCAGGTAGCAGAGAAACTGGAAGCTTTCTTAGGCAGAAAAGGAGACAAACTGGCCTTTGTGGAAGAGAAAGCCCCTGCCCAACAAAACAGCTATGACTGTGGGATGTACGTGATATGTAACACTGAGGCCTTGTGTCAGAACTTCTTTAGGCAACAGACAGAATCACTGCTACAGCTACTCACCCCTACGTACATCACAAAGAAGAGGGGAGAATGGAAAGATCTCATTGCCACACTTGCTAAAAAGTAACTATTGAAGTATATTTGCGACTTTTGAAGGCTCCTCTTTCTGCCCTTCCCCATTTGTTGGATGGCTGCAATCTCAGTGCCTGAGGGAAGATGCCTGGTAGAGGAAAGCTTAATACTCTTTTTCCTGAAAGAATATCATCCTCTGTGTTATCCCCATGGAACGTTTCACTTTAACCCTGACTTGAGAGCAATATGGTCTATGAAAATATCTTGAAATTGTACACCAAAACCTTATAACCAACTTATTTGAACATTTATTACACACAAGGTTCAAGTAAGACTTTTCTTATTGGTATATAATTAATTTCCTTTGGTCTCCCTTATCCACATTGGCTTTTTCTGGAGGAAAAGCAGTGATCTGTAAAACAAATCAAGAATATATTAAATCTAGAGGAATGCAGGGAAGAAAACTATAAAACAGAACCAAAAACTTGTTGCACAGCCTACATAATTAAGAGAGCAACTGGCTGGAAGCAGGTCAAGGCCTAACTTCATTCAAGACCTAAATATTATGAGACAGTTATTCGGTTTTATGTGATACCTCTTCCATTCACCATGCACAGGCTTTTCCAGCTATCTGCATAACGTTTGCAAATATTTGATAAAGATGATGTTACCCTATCTTCCTCCATCTGATTCCTGGAATGCTTGAAGAAAGGGGAAATCTCGAGTAACCTCATTAAAATTAATGCCTGGTGGACCTCTCAGTTTGCTCACTGATTGCGTAGACTTGCTACTCTCGATTAATAACTGCTTTTCTCTGCCTTTTCTATTAGCCATGCACACACTTCCTCCTTATATCCAAAGTTATTTGCTTCTAAAATTCATAGTTGATACCTTCCCAAGGCCACCTGTTGTTTCAGATAAATAGTTGTGCTTCCTGATAGTTACAGGTTTTCCTCTCTATCCTTAATTCTGGCAGAATTGTTTTTAGTTACGTCATGGTAATTTCAGGATGATTTTGTATCTGAAACTTCACAGACTTAGAGTTGGTTTGTTTTTTAAACATAAAGGGGCCGGGCACGGTGGCTCAAGCCTGTAATCCCAGCACTTTGGGAGGCCGAGATGGGCAGATCACGAGGTCAGGAGATCGAGACCATCCTGGCTAACCCGGTGAAACCCCGTCTCTACTAAAAAATACAAAAAACTAGCCGGGCGAGGTGGCGGGCGCCTGTAATCCCAGCTACTCGGGAGGCTGAGGCAGGAGAATGGCGTAAACCTGGGACGCAGAGCGTGCAGTGAGCTGAGATCTGGCCACTGCACTCCAGCCTGGGCGACAGAGCGAGACTCCGTCTCAAAAAAAAAAAAACATAAAGGAAGAAAAGTGACCTTTCTCAGCCCTTTTACTTAATTAAAAATGCAGGGAATGTAATGTTTAAAATGTGGAACCAAGAGTAAAACAAAATGCTATCCCTCCAGAAGCACTGGTGTGTTTCAGTTGTTTCAAATAGTAAACAACCAGATGACATGTTGGGTACACACATTAATTCTATTCTTAATGAAAATTAGATTGCAAGGCATATAAGACTTGAAAACCAAAGGTTAGCTTCAACCATGAAACTTATTTCAGCTACTTCTCCAGCCTAACCCTGCCCCCAGCCCTCATGGCCCAAAATAACCTCACCACTCAGTGACCACAGAGAAAGTAACTTAGTTCCTTTTAGCCAAGAAGGGAAAACACAGTAAGGGTAAATAAGTACAGGTTACATAGCAGGCCTGAGTGAGCAGGATTTGAAACTAAAAGTCAAAGGGCTATCAAAAAAAGTTTCCATTTCAAGTCAGTACATTTTGGATAAAAACCAGTCCTAATGGAAGATGGGGCTAGGAAAAAGATTAGGAACGGGCAGTCATCCATAGAGGTCAAATACGGAGGGAGGGACAGCAAGAGAAGTGACAAAGGTCGCTGATAGGCCACAAGTGTAGATAAAGATAAGAAAACAATGTTATTACAGTGACTGTTGACTTAGGCAGCTAATCTAGACTATTGAAGTCAAATCCTCTCTGGGAAAAGTTATCTTTCTGACAATGCAAAGTATGTTTATTTAAATATCAGAGTATCTTCAATCTGAGAGTTAAAGCATATGAGAACAATCTTTCCTAACTCCCTAAGATTCATCTTATAAGTAATTTGTTTAACTAAGGTAGTCTTTTAAATATATATAGAAATATATATATACACGTATAGACATGCATATATATATATATATGTATGTATAATCTAAGGTTACCTTTTCCAAATGCATTAGCCTTATTGGACTGTGCCACAGATTAGTGTCTTCTCATGAAATTTTGAGTATGTCATTTATAAATGTTAGCATTATAAAAGACAGGAGAATTTAAGAATTGACTTGTATTTCACTGGATACTGTAGTACCCGGTAAGTTACACACCTGCTTGACCACATACCATTCATGTTACATGACACAAAATAGGAAAAAATCTTTTGCTGGTATTGCGTTCCCTTCTCTCTTAGAGTCAAAAGGATCTATTTTGCAAAATTAATCAAAATATTCTAAAGGAAAGCAGGTTTTTCAAAACTGGGCTAAGCAATTATCAAACTGAACTAACCTGTTTTCAGATATCCTGTTGTATTGCCCGGTAAGTCTACTCACACTTGTCCAACCCGTGAATCAATATGGAATTCAGAAAGGTTACCGTATGTAAACCCAGCTATAAATGGTTGTAGAAAATGTAAGTATCGGTGGGTTTCCTATGTAATAGTATTTAAAACACAAATATTTCAACCATTTGGCCAGGTATATGTTGAAGTTCACAAGCACTGGTCCTAACTAGATCACATAAAGTGGATTATGTTTCTGATATGTACCTTATTATTTTGACTATATTATAATTTTACCATATCCATATCGACCACATGTTTTTTTTTTGTTTGTTTTTTGTTTTTGTTTTGTTTTTGTTTTTTGAGACGGAGTCTCGCTCTGTCGCCCAGCCTGGAGTACAGTGGCTGGATCTCAGCTCACTGCAAGCTCCGCCTCCCGGGTTTACGCCATTCTCCTGCCTCAGCCTCCCTAGTAGCTGGGACTACAGGCACCCGCCACCTCGCCCGGCTAGTTTTTTGTATTTTTTAGTAGAGATGGGGTTTCACCGTGTTAGCCAGGATGGTCTCGATCTCCTGACCTCGTGATCCGCCCGTCTCGGCCTCCCAAAGTGCTGGGATTACAGGCTTGAGCCACCGCGCCCGGCCGACCATATGTTTTAATAACACATTCCATTGAAATGACAAAGTAGAATTTCTCCGTTACATGGGGCAGGCCGGGTGCAATGGTTCACGCCTGTAATCCCAGGACTTTGGGAGGCCAAGGTGGGCAGATCACCTGAGGTCAGGAGTTCAAGACCAGCCTGGCTAACATGGCGAAACCCCGTCTCTACTAAAAATACAAAAATTAGCCGGGCATGGTGGCGGGCACCTGTAATCCCAGCTACTTGGCAGACTGAGGCAGGAGAATCGCTTGAACGTGGGAGGCAGAGGTTGCAGTGAGTTGAGATTGCGCCACTGCACTCCAGCCTAGGCAACACAGCGAGACTCTATCTCAAAAAAAAAAAATTATTTACAAAAATTTACATGCTATGGTGTTAGAGCATGAATGTCAAATCCAGGCTCTGTCAGTGAGATTCAGTACTCTCATCTGCAAAATAAACCTTATCTTCCTTCTGTCCTGCTCAGTTCCATTTTAAGACTAACAACAAATTTGAAAACTTACTTCTCTATTGCTATGCAGCTAAACAGCTATGTAAAAAATAGCTGATAATTACTGTTATGTACAAAAGAGAAACTTATTCAAGGACAGTAAATAGCAACAACTAACCTTTTTATCACTCTATAATGTTCAGGGTACTTTATGCACACATACTATGCAAGTACCTTACATATTATATATATGCATCATTATATATATCACCATATATATAAAGTACCTTGTACATTTTTGAGGTTCTATAGAAATATATAATCTCATTAATTATTATGTTCTTATGTTTCAACAGGTACTGTTATTCTCATTTTATAAATAAACTCAGAAGCTCAGTCACATGGCCTCCATCTCGTCTCACACTTTTTCCACCTATTCCTTTCTCTCTGTCCTAGAAAATGGCAAGAACTCCACATTTGAACATGTTAAATGTAGTCTAGCCTCAGTTTCTAAATTTCATATATTCAGCTGGTATGTTATAGAAACTAATAGTGAGAAATTGTCATCTGAATTAACTGCTAGGCAGCAGGACCTATATAATAACTGGCCTGGTTTTATATATTGTCATATTTGAATCAGCTCCTTATACTGCTCTGCTGGTGTAGGGCACCTTAAAAGCCCTACATTGGCCGGGCGCGGTGGTTCACGCCTGTAATCCCAGTACTTTGGGAGGCCAAGGCGGGCAGATCACGAGGTCAGGAGATTGAGACCATTCTGGCTAACATGGTGAAACCCCGTCTCTACTAAAAATACAAAAGGAAATTAGCCGGGCGTGGTGGTGGGTGCCTTCTAGTTCCAGCTACTCAGGAGGCCGAGGCAGGAAAATGGCGTGAACCCGGGAGGCGGAGCTTGCAGTGAGCTGAGATCCTGGCACTGCACTCCAGCCTGGGCGATGCAGCGAGACTCCATCTCAAAAAAAAAAAAAAAAAAAACCTACATTGTAGGTCCTGTGTTAAATCACCTTTCATATTCCATGTATATGAAAGATGGGAAGTTGAACAAGAGCAGCAGCCTGGGGAATCTCCAAAAAAGAGGGCTTAAAGGAATTGCATCAAATAAATGGGACTAAGCAAAGATGCTCTGCACAATAGTGGGAAAATTGGTCACTAAGTTCCACTATGAGGCTGAAATTCCACTTTGAGATGGAGTCTCACTGTGTCACCCAGGCTGGAGTGTAGTAGTGTGATCTCAGCTGACTGCAACATCTGCCTCCAGGGCTCAACCAATTCTCCTGCCCCAGCCTCCCAAGTAGCTGGGACTACAGGTGTGTGCCACCACACCCAGCTAATTTTTGTATTTTCAGTAGAGATGGGGTTTCTCCATGTTGGTCAGGCTGGTCTTAAACTCCAGGCCTCAAGTGATCTGCCCGCCTCGGCCTCCCAAAGTGCTGGGATTAGAGGCATGAACCACGGCGTCCGGCGGAAAAATCAAGTTCTGAATACACTTAAATTGTCTTACGTAGGGAAAAACTAACATCTCAGAGTGTCAAACGAAGTGATAGTCATCTTCAGTGTCAGTAATAGGGAAGAGTTACTACTCTGGAAAAAGTCTTAGAACCTGCAGTTTGCATTAAAAGACAAGGGCTGTTTCCTGGATCTTTGTCCTCCATGTAGCAAAACCAAGCAACTTGTATTTAGAAGAAAACCCTTTCTCCATGATGCAGGCTCAGGCAAGGTTTTCTATACTAGGCTTTGCTTCCCTAGCGAGCTCCTGCTTCAGCTCCCCACAGCTGCTATCTCAGTCTTCATTCCTCAAACCTGGACAATGCTCACCTCCACCCTCACTCCTACTTTAGAGAGAAAATAGAAGCTATCAGACATGAACTCCTTCAACTTCCCTGACGCCAGGTCTACAAGCCTACCTATATCTGTGCCCATCTTGGTGCCTTCTTCTGTTACAGAGGGACCTCAGAGCTAAGGCTAATCCTTCCATCTGTGCACAGGGATATCCTGCAAACAATTTCTTTACACACATCATCACCATCAGCTTCTCTCTACTGCCTCCTTTCCATCAGCATTTAAGTATGTAAAATCTCCCCCACCTTTACTGTTTATTTTATTTTATTTTATTTTATTTATTTTATTATTTTATTTATTTTTTGAGATGGAGTCTCGCTCTGTCTCCCAGGTGGGAGTGCAGTGGCACTATCTTGGCTCACTGTAACCTCCGCCTCCCGTGTTCAAGTGATTCTTCTACCTCAGCCTCCCGAGTAGCTGGTATTACAGGCAGGCGCCACCACACCCAGCTAATTTTTGTATTTTTAGTAGAGGCTGAGTTTTGCCATGTTGACCAGGCTGGTCTCAAACTCGTGACCTCAGGTGATGTGCCCAACTCAGCCTCCCAAAGTTCTGGGATTACAGACATGAGCCACCATGCCCAGCCTATTTTTTTTTTTTTTTTTTGGTGGAAGGGAATGAAGTCTCACTGTGTCACCCAGGCTGGAGTGCAGTGGCACAATCTCAGCTCACTGCAGTTTCCACTCACTGCAATCTCCACCTCCCAAGTTCAAGCAATTCTCCTGCGTCTGCCTCCCAAGTACCAGGGACTACAGGCGCACGCCACCATGCCCAGCTAATTTTTTGTATCTAGTAGAGGCAAAGTTTCACTATGCTGCCCAGGCTGATCTCAAACTCCTGAGCTCAGGCAGTCCGCCTGCCTTGGCCACCCAAAGTGCTAGGATCACAGACGTGAGCCACAGCACCCGGCCTCCCCCATCTTTAAAAATAAATAGAAACATGACCCCATGTCTTCCTCTAGATATTGGCCTTTTGCTTCACAGCCGGCTCTGAAGTATCTGTGGTTAATCACAATTCCTCACTTCCCTCCCACTTTTCTACCCAATTTAATCTAGATTCTGCCCCAACTACTTCACAAAACATTCTCATTAAGATCACCAGTAGTTTCTATTTTATTAGGCCTCTTAGCAACATGAAACCCTCCTTCTTAAACCACACTTCCTAGTTTTCTCTGAAATCACTTTTTTTTTTTTTTGACAGGGTCTGTCACCCAGGCTGACACCATCATAGCTCACTGCAGCCTTGAATTCCTAAGCGTAAACAATCCTCCCACCTCAGCCTCCTGAGAAGCTGAGACTATAGGTACATACCACCACACCCAGCTTGATTTCTCTCTTATTTGCCAGTTTCTCCTTTACTTGCTGTAGCTTCTCAGGGTTTTGTCTCATAAGCCCTCTTCTCTTCAGCCTGTACATACTTGCTAGGCTCTCCCATTCACTACCAAGGTTAATGACTGATTGATGCACTTCACATGTACACTTCTCTCCTGAACTTCAACTTGTAATCCATTTACCTACCTGCTAGACATCTTCACTTAGATACTTCTTAGGCTCCTCAAACCCAACAAACCTCCAAACTGCTCTTGCCTTGTCAAACTTGCTCCATCAGTGTTCCCCACCTCGGAAAATGGCCCCACTGTGCAACCCAGCTCCAGCCAGAAATCTAGGAGTCATCCTTGACTTTCCTCTCACTTCACATTTATCAGCCTCCTAGTCCTGTTGCTCTACATCTTAAGTATCCTTTAAATCCATGTATTTCTAATGCCAATGCTACCACTCTAGTTGAGACAATCATGCCCTCTCCTCTGGGTTGCTAGACTAGCTTCTAAAGGACTCTTCAGTGTTCACTTATACTCTTCATCCCCACTCCATTTTATATTCTGCCAGTGTCTTTAAGAAAGCTCTGTATAACCTGGTCCCTTCCCACTTTCCCTGCCTCTTTGCAATCTATACCACCCTTGCCTTAGCTTTCTGTGTTCCAGCCCTGCAGGCCTTCTTCTAGTTCCTCAAACACACACAGTCTTTTCTCCCTTTCCAGCCTTCCCATTTGCTGTTCCCTCCTGTGCTCTTTCCCACAGTCCTCAACAGAGAATCTTCTATGTCATCTCTTCCTCAAAGAGGAAGTGCACCTGACTAGTTTCCTTTCCTTGTTAATTCCTCAGAATCATGAATCCTTTCATTGTGCCCAAATCACATATGATTTTTGGTGTTGTGTCCTTCCTTCTCACTAAATCACAAGAGCCATGGAGGCCAGGGACCATGTCTGACTCATTCACTATTGAATCCATGCAGTTTCATATAGTGCCTGGCACATAAACATTGTTATTTGTTGAATAGATAAATGAGAACATAGAAGCTGTTTATCAAAGAGAAAACAGCCCATCATCCTCCCTGGCATAGCAGCAGAAGTCAAAATGCAACATTAATCAGTAGAACTGTTCATGCTTGCTTAAGACCAAGCTCAGAGGTTGATGAACTTAAGCAACCTGACAGAAAATAGGGAACTCCCTAAACTTGTACATCTAACTGTGGACATCTCTTCAGTTTATCTGCTGACTTCTTAGAGGTTTTCACATTTTACATAGTAGTAAGCCATGTCTAAGCACGATCTTAATTCTGCTTTTTACAAATTCCCACCCTAATCACTGTTTACTTGTGCTTAAAGGTAACATTGGGTTACATTACATTTATAGATGGTGATTTTCTTAGCCATTTCCCCACTGCCAGGCTTTTTGGTTAGTTCTGATTTGAGATTGTTATGAATAGCAGTGCTACAAACATTCTTCGTAACTAACTTATTTCACATCTTCTCCTTTAATACCAAGTGGGATTAAGATTTCAAAGCATATGAACAGTTTATATCCTATCATATACATAGCCAGAGATTTGTCTAAAAAAAAGAATCAATATATGGTACCATTAAAATTCTGTGATACAAACCTCTCTCTAGTTCTGTATAGCCCTACCAACACTGAGGGTGGGTTGTTTAGTATTTTTAGAGACAGGGTCTTGCTCTGTCACCCAGGCTGGAGTATAGTGGTACAATCATAGCTCACTGCAGCCTCGAATTCCTGGGCTCAAGCAGTCCTCCTGCCTCAGCCTCCCAAGTAGCTTGGACTACAGAGACACACCACCACACCTGGCTAATTTTTTTTTTTTTGAGACAGGGTCTTGCCGTGTTGCCCAGGCTGGTCTTGAGCTCCTGGCTCAAGTGATCCTCCTGCTTCCCAGAGTGCTGGGATTGCAGGCATGAGCCACCACACCTGGCCAACATTAGATTTTGCATTTGCTACATTTATTTCTTGAAACTTAACAGAAAACTAATATCTATTGAGCTATTTCTGTGTGTCAGAAACTTTAAGGATTTGACATGAAGTTTCCCATTTAATAAGTCACCATAAACCTGTAAGTACTATTAGTATGTCGCTTTTAGAGATGAGGAAACTAAGGCTTAGAGTTGTCCAAGTAAATTGGAGGAGTTTAAATGTACATGTACTGATTCTAGAACCTGTATTCTTAGCTACTGTGCTGTACTGTCTCTCCTGGTTGATAGTGGCAGTGTTTTTTCTGTTTTACTTAACAGACAGGAAAAATTATTAATAAAATCTGTAACCTTTCTGATTTCCAGGAATGTGGTATAATTTATTGCTAGAGAGCTTGTTTCATTGAGGTAAACATCCAGATGGAGCTTTTTGATTAAGAAAGGTCAACTCCCAGGGTTTAACATGTGAAGGCCAGGACAATACAAGAGAGATCAGTTACTCCAAATAATAAAATCAAATAAATTTGGATTTTCATTGGATGCCCTAGAGAAAGAGAATGAGGCCTGGGAAAGAAAGAAGTAGGGAAAGGTTAATGAAGAGAACTGAGACGAGAAGCACTCCAGAAACATAGCAGGAGATGGGGCCTACTAGGAGACATGGCCATGGAGAAGCTCCCTACTGTAGTAGAGAATGGCTGCTAAATTTCTTTAAGCAATCATCTGTGTATTAAATTTGAAGTTTGCTGCTTTGTGATATAGACTTCCATTAACTAAACCTTTCATGCAACTTGGATATACTCAACCATGTTGGTGGTGGATCATTTGGAGGAATGAAGGATGAGGAGTGGCACATGATAAGGCGAAAAGAAATACCAAAGGAACGGGACAGGGGACAAGCAGGCTGCATCACATCTGCAGGAGACCCAGAAGCAAACTTAAAAACCCTTGGAGAAACTGAGGTCTCGGGACTTCTCACAATGGTTAGAAATGGGTCTCAGGCCATTTTGTATTGAAAGAATGACCCCTAAACACTAAATTATTTGGGGTTGTCCAAGTTGAAAATGTCTGGGTTACACGGAAGTGAAAAAGAGCTTTTCTTGAACCACAGTAAAATAAATTTGATGTATTGGCAGCGTTTGTCACAGCTTTTGCCGTGATGTAGGGTATGAAATAATTAGCTTTGGCTGGCCGCAGTGGCTTACACCTGTAATCCCAGCACTTTGGGAGGCCGAGGCAGGCAGATCACGAGGTCAGGAGATCAAGACCATCCTGGCTAACACGGTGAAACCCCATCTCTACTAAAAATACAAAAAAAAAAATTAGCCAGGCATGGTGGCAGGCTCCTGTAGTCCCAGCTTCTGGGAAGGCTGAGGCAGGAGAATTACGTGAACCCGGGAGGCGGACCTTGCAGTGAGCCAAGATCATGCCACTGCACTCCAGTCTAGGCGACAGAGTGCGACTCCGTCTCAAGAAAAAAAAAAAAAAGAAAAGAAATAATTAGCTTCCAGGACACCAAACTCTTCTGGTTTTCCTCCTTCCTCATCAGGCATCCTTAGTTTCATTTTCCTAGTTCTTCCTTTTCTTCCTGATCTTTTTTTTTTTTTTTTTTTTTTTTTT
>NW_016812251.1:401352-429619 GCF_001698545.2 Rhinopithecus bieti | reverse complement strand
TTACAGGCTTGAGCCACCGCGCCCGGCCTTCTTCCTGATCTTTTATTAACAGTGTGTGACAGGCTTCACTCGTCCACTCTTTCTTCTGTCTACAGACTCAGTCCCTTGAAGATCTTTGATGCTTTTAAATACCATCCATATGTTGACAGCTCCCAGATTTATTTTTTTTAATTATTTTTATTTATTTATTTATTTATTTATTTTTGAGACAGAGTCTTGCTCTGTCACCAGGCTGGAGTGCAGTGGCACAATCTCAGCTCACTGCAACCACTGCCTCCTGGGTTTGAGTGATTCTCCTGCCTCAACCTCCCGAGTAGCTGGGACTACAGGCACATGTCACCACACCCAGCTAATTTTTGTATTTTTCGTAGAGACGGGGTTTCACCGTGTTGGCCAGGATGGCCTCAATCTCTTGACCTGGTGAACTGCCTGCCTCAGCCTCCCAAAGTGCTGGGATTACAGATGTGAGCCACCACGCCCAGCCAACAGCATCCAAAAAATTTTTTTTTAAAACAAGTCTTGCTCTGTTGCCTAGGCTGGGGTGCAGTAGTGCAATCTCGGCTCTCGGGTTCAAGCAATTCTCCTGCCTCAGCTTCCCGAGTAGCTGGGACTATAGGCACGTGCCACCATGCCCAGCTAATTGTTTGTATTTTTAGTAGAAATGGGGTTTCACTGTGTTAGCCAGGATTGTCTTGATCTCCTGACCTTGTGATCCGCCTGCCTCGGCCTCCCAAAGTGCTGGGATTACAGGCGTGAGCCACCACATCTGGCCAACAGCTCCCAAATTTTTATCTCCCAGACTTCAGACTTGTCTACTGAACCCCAGACTCATATAGCCTATTACCCACTTGACATCCCCACCACTTGGATGTCCAAAATTCATCTGAGACTGAATATGTCCAGTACTACATTTCTGAGTCTCCTTCCAAAAGCTTTACTCATGGTTTTCTCTACCTCCATTCTTTCAAGCCAAAAAACATGAAGTCATCCTTATGACTCCTTTTCTCTTACACCCCATATCCAGTTTAACAGGCAGTCCTGTCATTTGTACATTCAGAATAGATCCAGAATCTGCATGTTTCCACCATGTCTACTACCGCCCTAGTCAGAGTCATTGTTCTCCCTAACTTGTAAGGGAGGCTGTCTCCTAACTGATCTCCCTGCTTCCACCTTTCCCTCCCCAGCAGTCAAGTTTGATCCTTTTGAAATCTGAATAACAAAAGATTATTATTCACTCATCTGCTCCTCATTTCATTGGGAGTCAAAGCCAAAGTTCTTATAATGGTCTTAGATGATCTCGCAGCCCTTCCCCTTTGACTTCATCTAGTTCTGCCTTCTTGTTCTCTCTCTTCCAGCTACATCTGCATCTTTGCTGTTCCTGAACAAGCCAGCCAGGCACCCTCCCTTCCACTTTAGACTTGTTGCATGTTCCACAAAGCTTATTCTCCCATTTCTCTTTTTTTCTTTTCTTTTTTTTTTTTTTTTGAGACAGGATCTAACTCTGTCACCCAGACTGGAGTGCAGTGGTGCAGTCTCTACTCACCGCAACCTCCACCTCCCAGGCTCAAGCAATTCTCCTGCCTCAGCCTCCTGAGTAGCTGGGATTATAGGAGTGTGCCACTACCGCCCAGCTAACTTTTTTATTTTTAGTGGAGACGAGGTTTCACCACGTTGGCCAGGCTGGTATGGAACTCCTGACTTCAAACGATCCACCCACCTCGACCTCCCAAAGTGCTGGGATTACAGACATGTGCCACCGTGCCCAGCCCTACTGTCTCATTTCTTATAAGTCTACTTAAATATCAGCTTCTCTATTGGACTTTCCCTGATAATCATCTAATTGTGATGCCCTATAAGCATTTCCAATCTCCCTTTTCTTGTTCTACATTTATTCTTTTTTCTTTATCACTTATCACCTTCTAACATACTATATCATTTTATTTATGTCATTTATTTATTTTGAGACAGAGTCTTGCTCTGTCACCTAGGCTGTAGTGCAGTGGAGCCATCTCAGCTCACTGCAACCTCCACCACCCGGGTTCAAGTGATTCTTCTGCTTCAGCCTCCCGAGTAGCTGGGATTACAGGTGCCCTCTACCATGCCCAGCTAATTTTTGTATTTTTAATAGAGACAGGGTTTCACCATGTTGGTCAGGTTGGTCTCGAACTCCCGACCTCAGGTGATCCACCCGCTTCGGCCTCTCAAAGTGCTGGGATTATAGGCATGAACCACCACTCCCAGCCTATATTTTATTATCTTAGTTGCTTATTGTCTCTCTCCCCTCATCACTAGAATATATAGACTTCACAAAGGCAAAGACTTGTATTTGCTTTGTTCACTAATATATCCCACGCTCTTACCACAGTGCCTAGCCCATTGTAGGCACTCAATGATAATTATTTTGATGAAAAAAAAATTAAAATCTGGGCCAGACATAGTAGCTCACGCCTGTAATCCCAGCACTTTGGGAGGCCAAGATGGTCGGATCACTTGAGGTCAGGAGTCTGAAACCAGTCTAGCCAACGTGGTAAAACCCCACGTCTACTAAAAATACAAAAATTAGCTAGGCATGGTGTGAGCATCTGGAATCCCAGCTACTCAGGAGGCTAACACAGGAGAATCACTTGAACCCAGGAGGCAGAGGTTGCAGTGAGCCGAAATCACACCACTGCACTCCACCCTGGGTGACAGAGCAAGTCTCCATCCAAAAAAAAAAAAAAGGCCGGGTGTGGTGGCTCACACCTGTAATCCCAGCACTTTGGGAGGCCAAGGTGGGAGGATCACTTGAGGTCAGGAGTTCGAGACTAGCCTGGCCAACATGGTGAAACCCCATCTCTACTAAAAAAAAATACAAAAATTAGACCTAGGGTGGTAGCTCACGCCTGTAATCCCATCTCTTTGGGAGGCCAAGGCGGGAGTCAAGACTAGCCTGGCCAAGATGGTGAAACCCCATCTCTACTAAAAATGCAAAAATTAGCTGGGCACAGTGGCAGGTGCCTGTAATTCCAGCTACTCGGGAAGCTGAGGCAGGAGAATTGCTTGAACCCAGGGGCCAGAGGTTGCAGTGAGCCGAGATCATGCCACTGCACTCTAGCCTGGGTGACAGAGTGAGACTCCATCTCAAAAAAAAGAAAGAAAGAAATACAAAAATTAGCTGGGTGTGGTGGTGGGCGCCTGTAATCCCAGCTACTTGGAGGCTGAGGCAAGAGAATCACTTGAACCCGGGAGGCAGAGGTTGCAGTAAGCTGAGATCACGCCACTGCACTCTAGCCTAGGTGACAGAGCAAGACTCCATTAAAAAAAAAAAAAAAAAGCCATCACCCCTAGGAGTCTAAAAGCATTTTCCTTGAGGCCAGGAATCAGCAAACTTTTCCTTAAAGGGCCAGATATGGTCAGATGATATTTGTCATAACTACTCACCCCTGCCATTGGAGCTCTAGAGCAGCCAGAGACAATACATAAACAAAGGGGCATGGCTGAGTTCCAGTAAAACTGTGTATTTACAAAAAGCTGGCCAGGCTGTACAGCAGTCTGTACTTAGCTGATTCCTGCTTTAGACAAAGACACGTCTTGGTAAATCAGCTCTTTTCATTGATAGGCCAGTCTGTTCATCCCCTCTCCCAATTGCCAAAAACAAAATTCTAGAAGAGTGAATGCAAACCTAGCAAAATTATAGATCATTAGCTTCTCTGCCTGCATGTACATTGGGGGCATTCCTTACTCAGTGTAGCCCTTGAGTAAGTTGTGATTTGCGGGGGTGAGGTAGAGAGAGAAATCCTGCTATCCGGCACTGTCTTGCTAATGAGTCTTGAGCACATTATCTGTAGCTTTGGAGTATCCTCTAGAGGTTTCTAATAGGCAGAATGATCTACTTCTGAAGCCTCTTTTCTTTATGCCATTAAGTTCTTTGGCACTGATGATGAATTTCCTATGGCAAAGAAACCATTTTTTACTTTTATCTGCTATTCTGAAAGTCAACAGATTGACGCAGTTATTAAAATAACTGCCAATATTATAAGGTCCAGGCCCTAATTTCTTGCCATCTAAAGCAGTAATACTCAATTAGGGGTAGTTTTCTTGCTCTGGAGACACTCGGTTGTCATAACCAGGAGTAGGGGGGTGCTACTGGCATCAGGTAAGCAGAGGCCAAAGATGTGACCCAGAATCTTTCAATACACAAGATAACCCCCTGTAACAAAGAATTAGCCAGTCCAAAATATCAGTAGTGCTGAGGGTGAGAAACCATGATTTAGACTCTTCTACTGAACTTTTAATCCACCTTGTACTCTACTGAGAAACCAGTATCGCTAAACCATCACTTTTCTCCTTCACTCCTAAACTCCAGTAGCTCCTCATCCCCCGGAGAGACTAAGTCTGTCCTTGTCATCCTGGCATTTAGATCTGGGGATTTTGCCCACATACATATTCAGACTCTGCTTCTTTCAAGTTTTTCTGTGCACCGCCCTCGGCAGTACCATACTTTAACTCATGTTACCCCGCAAACACACATTTTGGGAAGATCACCCCACCTCTCTCCTCAGATCCAAATCTTACTCATTCTTTGAGGCCCACGCATGCTGCATGCCCCTGTACCATTGAGTCTGCCCATACCACTGCCTTTTGCAGTTACACGGGCTCACCCGCTTTACACTGTTACATTGCTATTCTGTCTACCTCGCCTCCTCAGTTACTCCCTGAAGGGGTCCATATTGTATTTCTGGCCTATTGATCTCAGTTTACACAGTGTAAAGTGTAAAAAGTGTATTGGTGTATTGAGATTCTCTTCAATGAGATAATGAGTATAAAAAGCACCCTATATAGTGCCTGGTACACAATTAAGTGCTTAGAAAATTATAGTGTCATAGTATCTATAGAAGCATGAATTTGGGACCCCATAGAAGGTGCTTAATAAATTGTTTAAATGTAGTTATATATTGGAGAGAGCATGCCACACAGACTAGTCTGGTATTTGGAACTAACAGCAAAGAAAAACTTCCATAGAAATCCTACACCAATTAACACGCCTTCATGCTAGACTGAATCCAGGAGTAGGGGTGTCATGTTTTCCCAGAGTGGTGCCCAACCCAACCTTTCTGCATTTAGCAAGTTAATGAACAG
The DNA here is from genome assembly GCF_001698545.2 of Rhinopithecus bieti. Taxonomy (NCBI): domain Eukaryota; kingdom Metazoa; phylum Chordata; class Mammalia; order Primates; family Cercopithecidae; genus Rhinopithecus; species Rhinopithecus bieti. The sequence goes on along the minus strand of NW_016812251.1, from coordinate 424,501 downwards.
CTTGTGAATAACTCTTTGCCCACTCTGGCTTAGTTTAGAAGGCCACCAACAGGATATAAATATGCCACACTGTCTGCTTTCCTGGAGACCCTGCCGTCCTCTCCCTAAGTGCTTCTGCTTTCAGTCGGTGGAGAGTCTGATGTGCCTAGAGAAGTTGCACAGTGGGATGAGGCTGCAGCGAGGGCCTGGCCTTTCCCCAGCGGAAAAGAGCCTTGTCTCAGATCCTGAGAGAGAAGTGAGTGGGGGCATGGCATTCCGAGCAGCCCAGGTTTGGCTTTGGGCCAGGCACTGAGTGGCAAACAAGAAGGAACACATTCCGGGAAGGCAAGGAGCCCTGCCAGCACGAAGGCAGCAGCAAAAGCAGGGCCCTGCTGGGTGCCAGGTGTTCCTTGGCTCTGTGGAGGTCAGTCATGCAGGGGGATAAACTCAGGTTTCTCTAGAATATCATTTGAGAGGCTTAAATGCCTCCCGCCCTCTCCCTGTCAGCAGACAGAGCATGTGGAACTGTTAAACATTAAAACTCTCTGCTCTGGGGTCCAGCCCATGCTCTCTAAATAAAGGTAGGAGCGGAGAGAGTGTTGTTGCCATCATGAAATCACACTTCACAGGAGCCAGATTTCGGTAATTCTGTGTCTAAGAGAAAATGCTACTCCAAACAAGGGCAGGTTGGAGAAGAGCCTGCGATTTCTATGCCCTAGAAGCTGCGCTCTCCACCCTTGCAGCCCAGAAACACAAACACACACACTTGTTCTCCACGCCTGCCTTCCTAGTGGCCAGAGCTGAGGGAAATCTGGAGAGCCCTCGAAACGCTGTCCTTTCACAATCGGAGAGGTGATGAGAGAAGAGGGAGAGGAGGACCAAAGCGGAAGCGGATAGAGCCATTCTTTTCGGGGGAAATGGCCACACAAGCCTTCCTGAAGATTCCCTTCTTCCGTTGGATAGGTAGGTGACCTGGACAGGAAGGGCCCTGGGCCCGTTTTCTGCAGCAAGGGGACAGGGATAGCTTTCTCTGAGGGGGGAGAATGAAGTCTTACCCCAATAGCTCTGGGTCTCTTTGCTGGACTTTGCTGCCGCCTAGTGGCTCAGTTGTCATCACTTCTCAGAGAGACAGCCAGCCTTGGATTGAGTTTGAGGATCTGGCCTCTCAGTCTAGTCCTGAGGCAACCTGGAGATCCTTCTCTGAGAAGTTTCTCTGCTCTAGGACTCCCTGGTTCTGTGGCCTAGCAGCTAGGAGAGAGGAGCACCATGGGCTTCCAGGCCTCACTCAGTCTGGCAGTCAGGTAGAGGGGCCATGGCTGGCTGGCTGGGCACCTGGGAGAGGGGCTGGGGGTAGTTTCTTATTCCCGGGACATCTCAGTGGGATGAAGTTGTCCCTGAGTCCCCCTCATTCCTGAATGCCTTTTTTGCTAATAATCCTGCCCCTCCCATGACCCTTCCTTTCTGCTAAGGCCCAGGTTGCAAAACTGAGGCTCTGGCATAATGTATATTTCCCTTCTGTTTCCCCAAATTTAAGGCAGTTATTTCTCCGATACAGTTAGCTCCTTGCCATTATAAATATATGATTATATGCCTTCTCTGTGATGCTGCTGCTATGAATCAGTCCCTGGGCATAGTGAGGAGTGGGCATACTTTAAAGAATTTTATTGGATTGGTTTCTCTAAGTCCCTGAAAAGCCTATAGATTATTAGCCATATTTTTCTGTCTATTATATCCAGGTGTTTATTTCCTCTAGCAAAGGAAAGCACTGGGTTTCAACAACCACTGATCTGCCCTGCCAAACTTTCCAATCTGAGCTAATACCCAGGGAATATATAAAATCCAAACTCTTCTGCCTACCCCACCAAACTCTTTTAACTTTTAAAAAATTGTGGTAGAGCGACATAAAATTTACCATCTTAACTATATTTAGCATATAGTTCAGTAGTGTTAAGTACATTACCCTATTGTGCAACCGATCTCCAGAACTCTTCATCTTGCAAAACTGCAACTCTATACCCATTAAACAACAGTTCTCCATTTCCCCCTTCCCTCAGCCCCTGGCAGCCACCATTCTACTTTCTGTCTCTATGAATTTGACTACTCCACATACCACCTATAAGCCAAACCATACAGTATTTGTCTTTGTTTTTTAAGAGATGGGGTCTCACTGTGTTGCTGAGGCTGGTGTCAAACTCCTGGCCTCAAGTGATCCTCCCTCCTGTGTAGCTGGAATTACAGGCATGAGCCACTGCACCCTGCCCAGTATTTGTGAGGGGTTTTGATTTTATTTTTTTCTTTTTACAAGCCTGGATTCCAGAATCTTTTTTTTTTTTTTGGACTGACTTATTTCACTTAGCTTAATGTCCACAAGGTTCATCAATGTTAGAGCATGTGTCAGACTTTTTTTCCTTCTCAAGGCTGAATATTTTTGTATATATATATTTACATATCCATGGATAGATGAATATCCATATATGTTTCATTGTGTGTATATATAGAGAATATAAACATATATATATGTGTGTGTTTATTCATCCATGGATGGACACTTGAGTTGCTTCTAATTTTCGATTATTGTACATAATGCTGCTATGAACATGTGTGTTCAAATATTTATTCAAGTTGGGCCCTGGAGGTCGAGGCTGCAGTAAGCTGTGATTACACCACTGTACTTCAGTCTGGGTGACAAAGTGAGACCCTGTCTTTAAAGAAAATAAAAAAGAAAAATTTCTTCAAGATTATTCTCCCAGTTCTTTTGGCTATATACTCAGAAGTAGAATTGCTGGATCGTATGGTAATTCTATTTTTAATTTTTTGAGTAGCCACTGTCCTGTTTCACAGTAGTTAAACCACTTTACATTCTCACCAACAGTACAGTTCTCCATATCTTCACCAACCTAGCCCAAGTCATTCCCAGAGTTACTAATTCTCCACATCTTCACCAACAGTTGTTATTTTCTGTTTCTTTTCTGTTCTTTTGAGAGCCATTCTAATGAGTTGTGAAGTGGTACTTCATTGTGGTTTTGACTGGCATTTCCCTAATGATTAGTGATGTTGAACATCTTTTCATTGGTTATTGGCCAACTGTGTACCTTCTTTAGAGAAATGTCTATTCAAATCCTTTGCCTTTTTTTTTTTTTTTTTTTTTTTTTTTTTTTTTTTTTTTTTTTTTTTTAAGATGGTCTTGCTCTGTTACCCAGGTTGGAGTGCAGTGGCATGATCTCTGCTCACTGCAACCTCCACCTCCTGGGTTCAAGCTATCCTCCTACCTCAGCCCCTGAGTAGCTGGAACTATAGGTGCGTACCACCATGCCTGGCTAACTTTTTTTTTTTTTTGAGACAGAGTCTTGCTCTGTCACCCAGGCTGGAGTGCAGTGGCGCGATCTCGGCTCACTGCAACCTCTGCCTCCCGTGTTCAAGCAATTCTCCTGCCTCAGCCTCCTGAGTAGCTGGGATTACAGGCGCCCGCCACCACACCCGGCTAATTTTTGTGTTTTTAGTAGAGACGGGGGTTTCACCATGTTGGTCAGGCTGGTCTTGAACTCCTGACCTCGTGATCAACCCACCTCGGCCTCCCAAACTGCTGGGATTACAGGCATGACCACCACGCCTGGCCTGATTTTTGTATTTTTAGTAGAGACGGGGTTTCCCCATGTTGGCCAGGTTGGTCTCGAACTTCTGGGCTCAAAGCGATCCACCTGCCTCAGCCTCCCAAAGTGTTGGGATTATAGGCATGAGCCACTGGGTCCAGCCTTTTGCTCATTTTTCGATCGGGTTTTTTCTTGCGGTGACCTCTGTAACCTTTTTTCATGTCACTCTCCCACTTAGTATCCTAGGATACTAACATGCAGATAGTCTGTCTGCTCCTCAGAGACAAACATGTCCTTTCCTACCTTTTGCAGTTGCCGATCCCTCTTCCAGGAATGTGTTCCCAGCTCCTCTCATGACTGACTGCTGATGCTTTAAGCACCAGCTTGTCACTTTGGAGAACTTTCTTAACCATGTCATCTAAAGCCATCTCCCTCTGTACCACTGTTCATCACACTTTATCATGTCACTGTTTCTTCTTGAAAATCACTATCTGCAATTCTCTTGTTTGTTTCCATATTTACTTGGAATCTACCTGTACATGGAATGTAAGTTAAGTTCCATGGGACACAGACATGCCTGCCATGTTCATGGCTCCAGTGCCCAGCTTAGTACCTGGCATGTAGTCTTGGCTCAATAATATTTATTGAATGAATGAATCACTACTAGAGGGGGCATCACAGGGAGAAAGAAGAAAGGTGATATGGCCCACATTGGAATGTTACCTCCTTACATAGACTCTGGGTCATAGAAAAGGCCGCACGAGCCCTCTGGCTCTGAACTCCATACGTTAATTCCTGAATCAGAAGCATAGTCCTGTTTGAGCCAGGGACATTGCTTTGGAGTTGCTCAGAGAAAATGGGTAAGTATTCCCAGTGTCCACCCGACAGAGGCAGAGGGCTGTGGGGGTTTGCTGTGGCCATCCTCCCTCTTTGCCATACGCCTGAAGTATAAGTCAGCTCAGCTAAAGTCCTTTGAGATTTGCAGAGTACTTGGGACTATAGGAATGACTTGGGCTCCATCAGTCTCCTGGGGGCTGAGTATGTCAGTAAGAGTACCTGTAGTGAGTAGTCAGAGGATAAAAATGAACTTTCCATACCATCGTACACTAGAAAATCAAGTTTTTTATTTTAAAATATTTTCAAAGGCAAAGGCCATAGCAAAACAGCCCAAGGGTGGTTGAACCAAATTCAGGGAATTAGAGGAGCATTAGCCAATGCAAGCAGGTCTATATAAAATACACATCGTTTATAAATGCACACAGCAGAAGGCACGGTGGCCCCAGAGGACCATGTAGGGGGACAACAGGGAGAAACAGAGCACCATCTGGAGGGACAGGCACACCCACACCACTCAAAGCCCTGGGCCCCAAGTGCACCTCCAAAGTCACCTACCCTGCAGCATGGCTCTTGCCCTTTCTGAGCCTGAGTATACCTGAAGACCAAGTTCGCCAGCATCTTGGCACATCCACCTATAACTGGCACCTCTCATGGCCTCTGACAACCTAGCAAGGCTCAGAGAATGGATTTTTATCTCTGTCTTTCAGCAAGGACCAGGGAGAAGTGCTGAAGCAAGAAGGGTTATTTTCCTAAAAAAGACTGATGAAAAGGTGAAAGGGGCTGTTTCCAAAAAAAAAAAAAGGATGGCCGTTCATGGAACAGTGAGTTTCACCTGAGACATACAGATTTGGTGCAAGCAACACAAAAGGCCAGGCTGTTTCATCCTAAAAACTGGGATGGGGAGAGCATGAAGAGACTACTTACTGGTAGATCCTCCAGTCCTCATTTGGGTTTGTCATAAACAGGACAGACAGTCGTCTGCTCCACAATAAATAATTTCCACCTGGATTTCATTCCCTGATTAATCTCTCAGTGTCTGAAGAGGGGAAAACAGTGGCTGTTTCTGACACTGCCCACCCCATCACCAGCAACTTTCCCTGATACTTCTGGCCTCCTCACTAAGGCCCTTCCAGAACCTCCAAAACCACTATCTTAGCAGATGGGAGTCCCAGGGTGATGAAGCCAGAGTTGTGGGGCACAGAGAAGAAGAGAAGGCCTTGATAGAGGAAGAGGAATATCCAAGGCAAAACCACCACCATGTCCAAGCTCCTCATCCTCTACCTCTCCTGTCCCCAGAGGTATGAGATAGACCCCCTGGCCTGGTTCCTGCACTGTTCCAGGCCCACAGTGGATACTTCCACCTTAATGGAGAATAGGCCCCATGGAGTGGAGGTCCCTCCTCCATGGCCTGCAACCCAGTGACTACAGGGGTGACACAGTGACCTCTGCCCTGTGAGGCTCAACACCATCACACGCAGCTGCCCAGACAAGCCCCCAAATGGGCTGCTGTTGGCCATGCCTGAGATCTGGGCAGGCAGGCAGGGAGTAGACAGCAAGACCTCAGATGCAAGCCTCCACCCTCCCCTTCCCTATTTCCAGGGCTTGGGATACCTTAGACATGTTTGAACACACAAGGGCAAAACCCAGTACCAGGTTTGTGACCTCAGTGATCAAAGGCCTTGTTCCACCTGTCTCACCAGAAAGTGACAGCTGAGGACACAGCATTTGGGTACCTCTGTTCTTCACAGCCCCTGCCACCATCCCCGTCATAGACAACATCTCCCTGTAATGCAGCCAGCCACCTCATGAGGGGCCGGCACAGAGCCCCGGCCCAGAGCATGGAAATTCATCTCTGGCTGGAATCCTGGCCGTGAGTCCTCCCATCTGCATTCACGGCTTCTCAGCAGGCCCCTGCCCAAGCCTGACAGGTGCCTGGCTGCCCGCAGAGAAGCCCTGTGGGAACACAGAGTGTTGGGAGAGAGCAGAGCCCACATGGGTGGTTTGTGTTCTGACCTCTGACCTCACCATGGGAGTGAGCTGTGTGGCAGAGCCACATTCCAAATATGAAAGCATGGCCTCTGTCCCTTGAGGTGGCCTCCAGTGTTCTGCCTGTGTGCCAGAACTGTTTCCAAGGACCCAGTTTGTTTTTTGTTTGTTTTTTTTTTTCTCATTTAAGTGGTTGCTGAAGCTTTGTGTACAGAATTCCTCAGTTGGTTCCAAAACTCTGGCTTTTGTTTGAGTCCAAAATCGTAGAAGCCAGTTACTTCGTAAATAGGTACTTCAGATCTCTCATAGAGGGGGGAGAAGAGCTGCGGGGAGGAGGAGGGATCTGGAATGTTTTCCTTCGTAGGCAGTCTTAGCACAGCAGCACTGTAAACCACACTGGTGGAGACTTAGCACCCAGAACATTCTTCTTGAAGAAGGAATGGGGACAAAGGCCAAGTGGCTGTTACCTGCACAGAGGAAAGATGTCCCCGTCAAGGAAAGGGCCCAGAAGGCAGACGGACATGGGCAGAAGGGCCAGTGATAACTTTATTTCCCCCAAGAGTGGGCCCGGGTGGGACCGATGTACCCTGCACGCTGCCCAACCTTGCTTAGGGTCAGAAGCCAGCTCAAAACAGGACCAAGTCCAGCCAGGCAGCCTGGCCTGAGGTTCTTGGCCCCTGTCCTTAACCCTCAATATCAAAAGTATTAGGAAGAGAAAAGGCCTCACCTGTGCCCAGGGACTGGGCCGTTCCAACTCAAGGTGCATAACTGCTGCTCTAGCCGAGAAATACGGAACGCCAGATAGGATGAGGACATGACCAGGAAGCAGATCCTGGAGAAAGGGACAATATGGAATTGAATATTTCTTCCACAGAAAGAGCATTTCTGGAAGTTCACCACAAATAGTGGGAACCAAGCTACCCCTGCAGTTGGAAGAATTAAAGAGCCCTTTGTCCTGCAGCCAGTTCAGGCCTCAGCATCTTTCTTCCCAGAGGCCATGTAAGGGTCTTGAGACTTGTCCCCATGGAAGTGTCCTCACAGCCCAACTAGAGCTCTGGGCCCTTCAGCTGAGCCCTGGAGGGAGCTCTGGCCAGACAGCCAGAACAGTCATCCTACCCTCCCTCTCACTAGCCACCGTGGTCCTTCCTGTGCCTCCTCTGGGAGGCCATGATGATGACCCCCTAGGCGTTGGGCCCATTCCCCCCAGCAGGTGCTGATGTTGATGGTCAAAACCTGGCTAGCAGAACCAGAGGAGGCTGATGAGCTAAGGTGAGGGAAAGCAGGGGCTGGCTGTTCATGTCACTTCCCACGATGCTCACTGCTCTACTGGTCCTTAGACAGAGGTAGAGACAAGTCAGGGGTTCCAGAAGCTACCCTAGTGGTGGGCAGTGGAGAGGCCATGCTTTTCCTCCCTCTCTCCAATTTTCCTTGCCTGCCTTCTCCCAAATCCTATGCAGCTTTTCCTCTTTTCAACATGTCCATATCCTGCCCCTCTCCACCAAATAGTCTTAACCCTAAATTACAAGGTTTCAAGAATAAAAACTGGAGATCCTTTCTCTTGCTACAGAAGGGCATGCCACATGGCCTTCAAATACTACCCAAGAGCTTGAATTTGACTCAGAACCTTCCTGCCGGTTCTGAATAGCGAACTCCCCAGACTCCAAGGCCCTTGTTCCAAACACCTAGACATGCAGGTGGGTCTGTCCCCCTCCCCAGTATAGTCACCTACAGCACAAAGAAAACCTTGAGGAGCCGGTAATCCCAGAGCGTCAGCTCCGCAGTGCTCCTGGGCTCCTCCTCCAGCTCATCCTCCTCATAGACAGCATTCTTTGCAGTGGGAGAGCAGTTGGGCATCTTCTTAGGGCAGGCAGGACCCCAGCCCGGCATGGGCCATGCCCACTTCCCGCCGTTTTCTGAAGCTACTTGGGTTCTTGATTTTTCTATATGGATTTGGAGAAAGAAAAAAAAAATCAGCTCTCAGAAGCCCTGCTGGTTGTGGTGAGCCCTTTATATGGAACTGGGAAGACAGAAAGTCTGGCCTTTGCAAGTAGTTGCCATGGACAAGCCCCCCCGGACTTACCAGACCTTGAAGGCTTCCTGGAGGGGAAGAAACTGTCTGTGGAGTCCACAGATGCTGGAGGGATACAAGGGATGTTGTCTGGTAGAGACAGGGACCTGGAGGAAGGGCATACCTTTCTCCACTTCATCTCAGGGATGAGGACTTCCTGCAGTAAGACAGGAGAAGCTATCTTACCATGGCCCTTGGGAACTCACTTGCCCTAAGGAGCCCACACCAGGTTTATCAGAGTTTTCTCCAGATATTACCAAATATAGACGCCTAGCCAGGGATGGAAGCAGGTACAAGTGGGGAGGGCAGTTGCTACAGCAACCATATGCCTCTCCTCTCTAATCCCTTGCTGGGACTAGCTATTCTGCCAGGAAACGATGTCCTTGAACACTGCTAGTGTAGAACCACAGTGGGATCTTAGATGTGAGGCAACCCAGATACATGCTCAGATCTGAGGCCAAGAAAGCTCAGCACAACACGTCTTAGGTAGGATAAGTTCTGGCTCCTTCTATCCCAAGCCCTAACCTCAGCAGGAAGAACTTAGGGTCCCCATCCACAAAAATGGGAACTTCACCTTCTATCCGGCACATGGTATTATGCATATCATATGCTTGGCTAACCACTAATAGTTACTGAAGGAGTCTTCAAACACCCTAGGGTCATTTCTACCCCCTCCCTGCCCTAGAAACTCAGCTCTGCCTACCCAGGGCCCCAGTTGCCAAAGGAAACTTCTGGACTTTTGGCAAATCTAAAATAAGTCTGGGTTCTACAAGGATAGTCTTTGGAGTTCTGCCCTAGGGACATCTCTTATTTTTTTTGACAGGGTCTCTCTCTGTTGCCCAGGCTGGATGACAGTGTTGTGATCTTGGCTCACTGCAGCCTCAACCTCCCAGGCTCAAGTGATCCTCCCATCTCAGCCTCCTGGGAAGCTGGGACTACATGCCACCATGCTCTGCTATTTGTTGTATTTTTATTGAGACAGGGTCTTACTATGCTGCCCAGGCTGGTCTCGAACTTCTGGGCTCAAGCCATCCTCCTGTTTTGGCCTCCCAAATTGCTAGGATTACAGGCGTGAGCCACTGCACCTGGCTCCCAGGGACATCTTTATCCCCTTGAAGGCCCTCTTGACTCAGCTGAAGAAAAGAGGATGGGCCACTGGCCCTGCATCTGTACAGGTGTGCAACCCAACCTGGCCAGTGTTTTGGGGCTTGGACTTCTGTTCTACTCAGAAAATCAGCCTATCGGCCGGGCACGGTGGCTCACGCCTATAATCCCAGCACTTTGGGAGGTGGAGGCCAGTGGATCACTTGAGTCCAGGAGTTCAAGATCAGCCTGGCCAACATGGTGAAACCCCATCTCTACTAAAAATATAAAAATTAGCTGGGTGTGATGGCAAGTGCCTGTAATCCCAGCTACTTGGGAGGGTGAGGCAGGAGAATCACTTGAACCCAGGAGGTGGAGGTTGCAGTGAGCTGAGATGTTGCCACTGCACTGTAGCATGGGTGACATAGCAAGACTCTGTCGCAAAAAAAAAAAGAAAAGAAAAAAGAAAGCCTATCTGCTGAAGTCCTGGTGGGTCTGCATTATGGTGCAGTAAGTTTAGGAGATGCCCTGGCATAATATAGCCACTGGCTCTTGAGCCTGGTGCCCCAGTTCTGCATTTGCATTGTGGGCCCCCCCTAGGAGGCCCAGAAGCCTCAGAGCTCCAGGCACTGTTAGTCCAGCAGTCTTTGCTCCCAGCTTCAGCTCTCACCAGAGACTCAGGTTTCCCTGGAAATTCTCTTACACTCAGACTCTTCTTGCTGGAAGGCTGAGGAGGAAAGGGAAAGCAGTCACTCGTCTATCTGGAACAGGCAAGGTCAGGCAGGAGGAAGCATCAGCTCTCTCCAAGAGAGCTTTACCTCCAGATAAGCCCCTTTGTGTCAGGTGAAGCCCAGCTCCCAGGGTCTATAGGGGACCCCCTATTTAATGCTGGAGCAGAGAGGCAAGCTCCAGGCAACTTACTTTCCCACCTGCTGCCCCACCCCTCCCCTCTTCCGCACCATAGGCCAGAGAGAGTCACAGGGCATGTTGGGAAGCAGCTACGCGTTCCTATCTGTGCATTAAGGAAGCACAAGTGAGGGCCTGGACATACAGATGGTCCCTGACCTACGATGGTTCCACTTAGGATTTTTCAACTTCATGATGGTACAAAAGTGATACGCTTTCTGTAGAAACCGTACTTCAAGTACCTATACAGCCATTCTGGTTGTTGTTTGTTTTTTGTTTTTTGTTATTTTTTGAGATGGAATCTTGCTCTTGTCACCCAGACTGGAGTGCAATGGCGTAATCTCGGCTCACTGCAACCTCCTCCTCCCAGGTTCAAGTGATTCTCCTACATCAGCCTCCCAAGTAGCTGGGATTACAGGTGCCTGCCACCACACCTGGCTAATTTTTGTATTTTTAGTAAAGACAGCGTTTCACTATGTTGGCCAGGCTGGTCTCAAACTCTTGACCTCAGGTAATCCACCTGCCTCGGCCTCCCAAAGTGCTGGGACCATACAGCCATTCTGTTTTTCACATTCAGTGCAGGATTCAATAAGTTATATTATAAAACAGGCGTTGTCTGAGATGATTTTGCCCAGCTCTAGGCTAATGAAAGCATTCTGAGATGTTTGAGGTGAGGCTAAGGTATGATGTTCCGTAGGTCATGTGTACCTCTATTAAGTGCATTTTTGACTTATGATATTTTCAACTTTTGATGGGTTTATGGGACATAAGCCCATGTACAAGGGGCATCTGTATATGGGGACACACGGGGGCCCACTGGCCTCAAAGACATGCTTGCAAGCATAGACGCACAATCCAAGTACTGTCTTGTACATTGAGCCTGAGCCTTTAACTCCCCTCTCCCTGCCCCGTTCCCTATGCTGGAGAGATGGGCAACCTCCCCCAACACCCTTGTCCACCTGCATCCAGGCCTGAGAGACCTCCCTGGCCTTCCTGCTCCCAAGCTCCATACCTGTAGGTGGGTGCAGACTCTCCTCAGCAGGTCATACACACTGTCCCGGGAAAGCAGTGACACAAAGATATACTGGGATATGGAAAGAAAACAGACAGCAATAGGGTGAGATGAGACCCCTTGCTGTGCCAGCCAGCCCCCTCCTGGATTGGGCACAGGCCCACAGGAGTATCAGACCGTGAGAGCCAATAGGAGCTCTGCCTAGGAGCTTCTCTTCCAACTTGTTGTATGGCCTGAAATACGTACTGGAGAGCTGCAGGGTGGGGTGAAATAAAGACCTGGGAATGTGCCCAAGTCAGACTATGGGCTGCTGGGGCTGGGAGCAGCAGACTGACAAGGAAGCACCGGCCGAGTGCACTGACCTTCTGGCTGGTGTTGGTGGTGATGGCCAGTCCATTGGGAAGGAGCCGTGCCATCTTGTGTTTTTTGATCATTTGCACAGACACCACAGGAATGACCACCTGATAGGGAGAGGGATGCTTCTCTCAGGACTAATCCCCAAGGACATGGTCCCTTTGCTCCCTGTATAGGGACCCAGCTGTGAGCCCAGCATGGCCACATGGAGAAGCCTGGCCCCATGTGGGGAAGTGTCTGAACCTTCTACCTTCTCATCCAGGATCCCCTTCCGGTTGTGCCTGCCACCCTGCCCCAGCCTTGGCAGGACGTGTCACTCTTGGCTGTCACATAGGTATGATCCCTGTTATCCAGGAGGCCAAGGATGGTGGCTCTGGCAAATCTCATACTCTAGTAACGGAGCTCCATAGGCTACTTCTTGGCCACAACTATGGCTCCCCCAAATGTGACATCCCGCTCTGATTCTCAAAGCATTTCTGAAATACCCAGAGGCAGAATGATTTGGCTGTGAACTGTTCAGGCCAGCTCAGGCCAGATGTGGGGTCCACATTGGGGCCTCTGTTTCAGAAGGGGCAGGACTATCCTGGACACTGGATGGGATGCCTGGAAGCTGCTCATCAGCAAGGGGCCCAGCATGCAGAGAGATAGGCATGACTTTGAGGCATGAGGCTGGCTCTCCCCTCACAGGATCATGGCAGCCCTTACCACTCATTACTACCTTGATATCCCTGCCAAAGAGGCTAGCATGGAAGCAGAGCCAGTTGGGGGAGATGTAGAGCCGGCCCTGGAGAAGGAGGTCCCTCTGGAGGGCACAGGAGCACACTAGGATGTCACAGGAGAGAAAATGGCCATAAGCAAGGTCAGCCCAGGAAGCCCCAGGACCTGGATCCTCACACTCTGGAGTCCAGAGTCCAGCCTCAGGACCCATCTTCCTCAGACTCCCCCTTCCCCACCACAGACCCCAAACCCCAAACAGTCCATTCCCCAGCACTGAAGGGTCCTTCTCCTGACTGCCCCTCCACTCCACCAGCCTGCTGGATGTTTCTTCCTTCTCCAACCATGCTCCAGAGGGTCCAGGCAAGTTCCTGCCCTGATCTCCAAGCCTGCAATCTCACAACCTCAGGCAGAATCCCTGACCTTTCCCTGCTCTGCTCTGCCCTGAGGGCCTTGATTGTGCAAATGCCCCCACATGCTCAGTGAGAGGCCAGAGCAGGGAAGAAGTCACCGGTAAGAGCAGAACAGACACAAGATTCCAAAGCCCTGACGTTTCCCCAAGAAAACCTTCAAAAATGCAATGCTATGTCCCAAACCAGCCCAGTCTTCTCACATTCTGGGGGAGTGGTCCACATCTAAAGGACAGCCAGTTCCCATTTCTAAGTCATGCTTTGGAGGCTCCAGAGCAGAGGCCCCTGGCCCCAGGCACTCTGGGTGCCTAACCAGCTAAACCAGGGAGACAGCTCACCTTTGAGAACCACTTCCTCCAAGGGAACATCCTTAAACAGCTTGTGGTATTGCTGGTTGTATTTATTCAGTGTTATCTGCAAACACACGGGCTGCGTCTGAGAAGCCCTGGGAGGTGAGACCGCCAAAGGGGCTCAAGCCAACAGGAAATGCCACAGCCCCCCGGCCCATGCTGGGGACTTAGCATTAGGCAGCTAGTAAGCAGCCAGTGAGTATGGAGGGCTGTGTGCCAAGCACAGCTTGTCTCCTGGTGCTGCTGGTCCTGACAGGCAGCTTGTATTAGCAAAGGGGGACACCCACTCAGGCCTCCTGATTTCCTGATGACCGGCCTGGTGGCCAAGGCGCCAAAAGTCACTGAATTCTGGCAGCCCAGGACCCCTTCCTGGGTGAATAGTGAGAAGTCAGCCTCCAGACTTACCCCTTCTCGGCCACACTTCTTTATCTCTTCCTTCAAGCCTTCTGGCCAGTGCAGACTGCAAAGGAGACATTCCATTTTGGGGACAAGGAACCCCAGTCCTGCCCATGCGTACTCAGTGCCAATTCTGCCCTGGCCTTGAGCCAGAAGCTTGGGGCAGAGATTGGAGACTAGGGCCCTTCTCTAGGGGACACAGCAAAATGACAAGTACAGCGAGCACACAGCTATACAGCTCATCCCTGGGGGAGGGCACTGCGGGAGGCAGGGAGGGGTCGCCAAGGACCCATCTTCCCCGATGCGAGTGAGCAGCATCTCCAGGAGGTGCGCCCAGTCTCCCAGAGATGCTAAGGAGCTGCCCACCTGGGTGTCAAAGACCCTGTCCCATTTCTCTGGCCAAGGGGTAAGCAGGGGAGCAGGCAGTGACGGAATAGGGACCAGTTTGGGGTGTGGGTGAGGTGAAGGTGTCAGACTCACAGCTCCAGGGCCTGGCCGCAGGCCATGATGCCAGCAGGACTGCCCTCTCTGCCGCCTCCTCACTGTGGCCTGAGCTCTGCTGCGGGAAGCTTGGCACAGACTCACCTGACCTGACTGAGGCTACCACACTGGGAGAGGGGGATGGCACTGAGAAAAAAGGTAAACCTTTGCCTTGTCTGGGTTGGCCCAGGGCACAGGTGAGCAGGGAGGAGGCTGGAAACCCGAGAAGCATGGACTCTGCTAGGTCCCAGTGCACTGGGACAGGCCTGAGGGGCGGGAGGAAGAAGCCTGGGGCAGCCTGTGCCTGACCTCACAAACCTGCAAAGGGGCCCGGCTCAGCCTTGAGGTCTTCTTACAAACAGGTCACCTCCTGAGGGCTTCCCACCCCCAAGTCTGTGTGTATCTCCGACTGGGAAAGGGGTCCTCACCTGTAGTCCGGGGGCTCCTCAACTCTGTCTGGTTTCTCTTTGCAGGGCACAGCACTGTTCAGAGAAGCTGTCTTTCCGTGCATTTGTTGGTTGCTAGGGAAAAACAGGCCCACATCAGGAAGGGGGCTTCATGAGGACACCTTTCCCCACCAGCCCCACCATGCCCAGGGCCGCTGCCTCTGTCCCCCACCCAAGACTGGCCCTGGTATTGAGGGTGACACTGAAGATGTCACAGTTCAGAGCGGCGCAGGCAGAGTTTCTGGGATGGCTGATGGAGTTGAGGGTCTCACATAGCATGTTTCCCAAAAGCCAGAAGTTCTGCTTATGCCTGGGCTGGGAGGAAAATCAACCTATCTACCTCATCTCCAGTGCCAGGCAGCTCGTAGGCCAGGCTGAGTGAGGCCTCTAGCCCCACCCTTGAGGAGGCACACTGAGAGGGAGGACCCTGAGACTTGCTTATGCCAAGAACAAAAGTGTCCAAAGTACCCGCGCAGCATGACTGTGAACCATCAGGTTCCAGGAAAGGAGGCTGAGCACAGGAGGCCTTATCAAACAAAGCTCAGGAGCTAATGCGCTGAAGGTGTGGGAGGTGGAGGCCTGTCAGCCTGCAGGTGTGGCCAGGAGGAGAGGAGCCGTCTTATACCAGGAAGTGGCCTCAGTCACCTCCAACAGTCAGGACAGCTTGGTGATGAGAGCCAAACCATCTCAAAAATGTCCCTGAGAGAAAGCATGGGAGGGAACAGATCCTCTCTCCCTGGGCAGGTAGGGCTCTCCAATGGCCTTTGAGTTCCTGCCTCCACTAAACGCTCCAAAGAATCGTTACCCTGTCTTCCTCCAAAGAAACACTCCTCCAGGCTTCACATCAATAAAGCCTGAGCCATCAAACCAGCTCCAACTGAGTGGGCGCAGGGGCTGACCAAGAGAGAGAGGATGGCCAAGAAACACGGCCACACTGGGGCAGTATGGTGGTCAGGAACAGGTAACAAGGTCATGTGCAGTGGTCCCACAGCAGATTAGGAGCTGGAGCCTGGAACCTACAAATCTCAGTGCTCAGTCACACTCCGCTGTGTGACTGAGGCCAGCCAAAGTTCTCTTCTTCAAGAATAGACTTATTGCATCAGCCTAAGATCTGCCAGGACCCTCAGAGACTGATTTAGCCTCACCCCCTCCCACCATACCATTGTACAGATTACGAAACTGAGTCCTGCCAAGGGACAGTCTGTGTCCGGTACTACAGTGAACAGCCAGTGACCTCACCCACAAAATCAGTCCAGCCATGGCCATGTGGCCTGATTACCTCTGTCCTCAACCTTAGAGAGGATTTTGCCACACATATCAACATATACCTACAACAATCTTGTGAAGTGACAGATTTTGTTAGAGACTTGACTCTCAAAGTTGATTTCTGGATTTACTTGGTTCCATCATGTCACATTTCACAGAGGTTTTTTTTTCCCTTGATTTTTAAAGTTCATTATAGAAAATATGAAAAATATAAGATCAAAATCACCTATAAGAAAGATTCCCCAAAAATCACCCAAAGAAAAAATGTATGATAAACATATAACCTATATAAATGGTTATATAATCTATAATTTGTGTACCCTACTTCTGTGGCTTAACCTGATTTCGTGAGAAATTTCCCATGTCACTCACTGTCCATTCCTAGGATAGATTCTCAGAAGTGAAATTAGTGGATTGAGAATGAACAGATGCAGGCCGGGCGTGGTGGCTCACGCCTGTAATCCCAGCACTTTGGGAAGCTGAGGCAGGCGGATCACAAGGTCAGGAGTTCAAGACCAGCCTGGCCAAGATAGTGAAATCCTGTCTCTACTAAAAATACAAAAAAATTAGCCAGTTGTGGTGGTGGGCGTCTGTGATCCCAGCTACTCAGGAGGCCGAGACAGAGAATTGCTTGAACCCAGGAGGCGGAGGTTGCGGTGAGCCAAGATGGCGCTACTACACTCCAGCCTGGGCTATAGAGCGAGACTCCATCTCAAAAAAAAAAAAAAGAAAGAATGAACAGATGCTATTCCAGTTAACCCAGGCATCAGCACGATATGAGCATGCCTGTTTCCCGATATTCAGGCCCTTCTCTGGATATTGTCTCTCACTCACCTTTGCAAATCTGATAGGTGAAAATACGTTGTCTTCATTTGTATTTCTGCTTACTGGTAGGTTGAACACTTTTTTCCAAATTATTATTAACCACTGGAATTTCATTGTCTTATAGACAATTCACAGGTGAAATTCTTTCTTCGTTTGAAGTTCTTTCTTCATTTGTATAAATTTTTACTGGCTTTTTTCTTTTTTTTTTTTTTTGATATGGTGTCTTGCTGTCGCCTAGGCTGGAGTCCAGTGGCGGGATCTCGGCTCACTGCAACCTCCGCCTCCTGGGTTCCAGTGATTCTCCTGCCTCAGCCTCCCAAGTAGCTGGGACTACAGGCGTGTGTCACTGCACCCAACTAATTTTGTATTTTTTAGTAGAGACAGGGTTTCACCGTATTGGCCAGGCTACTCTTGAACTCCTGACCTTGTAATCCCCCTGCCTTGGCCTCCCGGAGTGCTGGGATTACAGGCATGAGCCACCGTGTCCAGCCTTTTTTTTTTTTTGAGACAGGGTTTCACTCTGTCGCCCAGGCTAGAGTACAGTGGCGCAATCTTGGCTCACTGCAGCCTCAACCTCCAGACCTCAAGTGATCCTCCCACCTCAGCGTCCCAAGTAGTTGGGACTACAGGCCTCCACCACCACGCCGGGCTGTTTTTCATTTTTTTGTAGGGGGGGTCTCACTGTGTTGTCCAGACTGGTCCTAAACTCCTAAGCTCAGTCATCCCACCTCAGCTTCCCAAAGTGCTAGGATTACAGGTGTGAGCCACCATGTCTAGCTTTCTTTTTTTTTTTTTGAGACAGAGTCTCGCTCTGACACTCAAGCTGGAGTGCAAAGGCGTGATCTCAGCTCACTGCAACCTCCATCTCCCAGGTTCAAGCAATTCTCATGCCTCAGTCTCCCGAGTAGCTGGGATTACAGGAGCCTGCCACCACATCTGGCTAATTTATATATGTGTGTGTGTGTGTGTGTATACATATATGTGTATGTGTGTGTGCGTGTGTGTATGTCTGTGTGTGTGTGTGTGTGTGTGTGTGTATATATATATATATATTTTTTTTTTTTTTTAGTAGAGATGGGGTTTCACCATGTTGGCCAGTCTGGTCTTGAACTCCTGATCTCAGGTGATGCACCTGCCTTGGCCTCCCAAAGTGCTGGGATTACAGGCATGAGCCACCATGTCCAACCTGTAAATTCTTTATTGAGAATGTTAATCCTTAGTTTATCATTTTTGTGATATTTTCCCCAATTTGTCATTTCTCTTTTGTCTGTGGTATTTCTGCTGTGTCTGTGTGTAATTACTGTGTGGTAGATTCCATCTATTTCTTCCATGTATGTTTCTCACTTGGTCTAAGTCCTCTCACAGGACAGTCCTTGGAGGAGCAGCATATACAAGTCAGACCACTGAGCCGTTACAGCGTGAGCCTGGCAGTCAATCCATGGGGCCGCCAGGGAAAAGTCCTGTAGGCTCAGCTCTAAAGAACCTGCACTCCAGCCTGAAGGATGGACGAGGGATAGAATGGGATGACAATAGGAAGGAGCTTAGACAGTGCTTTCAGAGGCACGGAGCCTGTTGCTTGAGAGTGTGACTCAAGTTCTCAGGACAGCAGGAGCTCAGAGGATGCACAGATCTGAAATACTCACAGTGGGGTTCCTAGAGAAAAGGAAGCTGAGCCTTAGAAACTGGTATAATTATAATCTTGCATGGATTATCTAATCTTGCATAGATAATCATGTCTTTGCATAGATTCTAAACCAAATACATCCTTAGGTTCAAATGTGACTTTCTCAGGGAGAGAAGCTTTCCCTCAGCCCTCCCCCAGCCTAGGTGAGGAGTCTCTGCTTCAGATACTCACTCACAGCACCCTGATGGGAAGTCTCCTCTCAGCGTCTGTCACACTGTTTCAGAGTCTGTGAGCCCCTGGAGATGCACAGACTCTGCCTAGTCCTTCACTGAATCCCGAGTCCAGTGCTGAGCATGCAGCAGGCGCTCACAACAACTCTGGGGAGGGGCTTTCCTGCCTTCAGACCAGGCTCAGCCACCAAGTCGGGCCAACTCTCAAGTCTCTTTAAATTAAAAGCCAACTCCTGGCTGGGCGTGGTGGCTGAGCCTGATCTGAAGGCAGGCTTCCCGCACTTTGAGAGGCTGAGGCAGGCAGATCACCCGAGGTCAGGAGTTCAAGACCAGTCTGGCCAACATGGTGAAAACCCATCTCTACTAAAAATACAAAGATTAGCTGGGCATGGTGGCGGGCACCTGTAATCTCAGCTACTCAAGGGGCTGAGGCAGGAAAATCGCTTGAACCCAGGAGGCAGAGCTTGCAATGAGCCGAGATGGCACCATTGCACTCCAGTCCAGCCTAGGCAACCAGAGTGAAATTCTGTCTTAAAAAAAAAAAACGCCAACTCCTTTACACGTGATCAAGGGGATGGTTACAAGCCACTCCTTTATGTTTATCCATTGAAGCCAGTTCCTCCTGTCTCTCTGCTGATAATGCTCTTGGCTCAGAGACCCTTCCTATGGCCAAAATGAGTAAACCTGCAGTGCTCTCAAAACAATCTTCAGTTCACTTTCCACTAAATAGTTGTATCTTCTCCCCTGTAGTGTTTATTTTGACAAATGAAAATAAAGAAATGGGAGCAGTGCCACTTGAAGAAGTACAGGGCAGAGTGGTCACTGAGCATGCACCAGCAGAACCAGTCAGGCAGCGGACAGCCAGTGACCAGCTGGGCCCCGACCCAGAGGGCCAAGGAGGAGGCTTTAAGAGCACAGGGCTCAGCCTGGTCGCCCACCCTGCGGGCAGCCACTGTAGACTCTACTCACAGACTTTTTCTCACGCTTGGTGTTCATGCCCTGTGGGTCGTGAACCATATCTCCTCCCGCTCTGTCCCGTTCCGTCCCCACGCCCCAGCTGTGGAGTTCATGTCAGGAGTCCTAGAAGCCACAAAAAACTCTAATTTCTGTTAGGAGAAGTGTGGAGCAGGAGAGTGGCAGTATTTTGACATTAAAGGGCGTACACAAGATTGGAAATCCTCTGATGAGGCCCCTTCCCCCAGCTGAGCCTGGTCTGAAGGCAGGAAGGCCCCTCCCTAGGGGGCACAGCAGGTGTCTGCCTGCTCTCCAGCCCCAGGCAGCAAAAATACTCCCTTTTCGCATCATGAGGTGGGTAGGGAGCTCCTCAGCCTGAGAAGCTGCCAGAGGGCAAGAATGGCACCAGCACAGGGAGATGTCAAGAATGGGGAGACAGGACAGGAGAGGAGAGGGCAGTGAGTGGGAGCCCAGGTACGCAGGAGTCTAGGGGCCTCGTGGTGCACCCGATACAGGCACTCTGCTCTGCACACCTCCCCGGGGCTCCAAATACCCACACCAGGCCGTCACTCCCAAGTCTAACTCTGTAACCTTGACACCCACACCCTCCCAAGCTTCACACTCTGCCATCTAGGTGCGTCCATGCATGTAAGCTCAGCAGCAGTCCCCCAAGCCTGCTTCCTCCTTGGCATCCAGTGTCTGTGAAAGGCTGTATCCTCCCTACAGTTACCCAGGCCAAAATACTCCACTCATTCTTCTCCCCACCTCCACAGCCAATCAAGCCCTCAAGTCCTCCCCGCCAACCCCCGAGATAACCCATGAAACCATCTCTTTTCTCATTCCTGCTACACCACGCAAGCCCAGTCCACGATCCTTTTCCCAGATGCTGGCAACAGCTCCCTGACCGAACCTGCCTCCAGCTGTGCGGGTACACACTGCCTGCCTCTCTCCCACATGCACACTGCCCAGAGGGCCAGCTAGGGCCCGGGTCTGATCCTGCCACTCTCCTGCTGATGCTCCTTCTTCACGTCACTTCTTGCAGTGACCTCCCCAGACCTTCCTGCTGTCCACTCACCCCGGTCATTCCCTCACCTGCAGTGCAGCCCCAGCCCCTTCACTTCCATGCCACAGCAAGCCCTTTCACAACTACATTTGCTTTGGCCGCTTACCTGCTTACCCTTCTCATGACTTTATATAACATGGGGAGTTCCCAGTCATCTTTCAAAGGCCCCCAGGTGAAATGGTCACCACCTCTGTGAAGCCTTCCCTGGTTTGCCCCAGCAGAGGGGCTCACTCCCTCTTCTGTGGTCCACTGTCGCTTCTTGCAGGCTGCTGCCCCAGCACTTACCACACCAGAGTGTGCTTGTCTGTTTACACATCTGTGTCCCCCCGTTGACTCTGAGCTCCAGCAAGGGCATGTCCCGTACATCTCTGTATCCCCAGCATACAGCCAGCACCCAGTGTTTGCTGAATGAATGAAGGAGAGAGAGGGAAAGAGAGAGAACACCCCAAAAGGGAGAAGGAGAGGAAAAGCAAGGCAGTAAGACTGAGGGAGCACAGAGAATGATGCACCCAGCAGGAAAGGAGGGGAGAGGCTGGACAGGAGCTGACGGGGTCCCCCACAGCAGGGCCCTTCCCTCCAGGAGCTCTGGTGCGGTACCTCAAGGCGCTCAGCCCTGGGTGGTTGACTGATCAAAGAGGAACTCAGGTGGGAGGTACGAGGCGCAAGGAAAGAATAAAGGGCCTGGGCAGGATAGGGTATTTGGGTGAAAGCACAGGCTGGGTCCCTCCTGTCTCCAGTGGGCTGCACGCCCCTGGGCGGGCCATGCCCTGGCAACACTCCCCCAGACTTCCCAGCCCTTCCTAACCACAGGGCAAACCTCCCTCCAGTACTCTTCCAAGCCTCTGGCAGTGGCCAAGCCTGTGGCTGATGCTGAAGCACAAACCTCAGCGGGCCTGCGTGGCCACAGGCAGGGCCTTCCCCACAGCTGGGGTGGGGTGGTCCCCTTGGGCATCTACTCCTCCAAGGAGGTAACCACACTCTCCCAAGCTGACTTCTTGTGGACCCTGTGGGTCCTGCCAACTCTTCTCAAGGCCAGGCCAAAAACAGCTCCACCCTCTTGTGCAGCCAGCCAGGACGCTCGGCCCCAGCGAGCTCCAAGCAGAGACCTGAAAACAACACTGTTCTCTTCCAAACAAAAACACATCATGGCAACAGGCCCCGACAGTACAAACCCAGAAACCAGGGAAATAGCCATCCAAGGACAGGAAACTTCGTGGACATCTGTCCTGGATAGAACTTTGCAAACTGGAGCTCAGTAGGCTGGACCTGGGACTCTTCCCCGCACTGGCTGCTCCAGATCTCCCCGACAAGGTCTCCTCACTCCACCCTCACCTCTCACTCAGCTCACCTCCTACTTCAGGGGGAAAGGACACTCTCCTTTTAGCTCTAAAGTGTAGCCGGCTGGGTGCATATTAGAATCACCTGCAGTGCTTTTTTTTTTTTTTTTTTTAAAGAGATGGAGTCTTGCTCTGTTGCCCAGACTGGAACACAGTGGTGCAATCACAGCTCACCACAGCCTCAACTTCCTGGGGCTCAAGTGATCCTCTGCCTAAGCCTCCCAAAGTAGCTGAAACTACAGGTGTATGCCACCATGCCCAGCTATTTTTTTTTTATTTTTTATTTTTATAGAGATAAGGTGTTGCTATGTTGCCCAGGCTGGTCTGGAACTCCTGGCCTCAAGCAGTTCTCCCACCTCAGCCTTCCAAAGTGCTGAGATTACAGGCATGAGCCACTGTGCTCAGCCTGCAGTCCTTTAAAAAAAAAAAAACAAAAGATGCCTGAGCTCTGTCTCAAACCAGTTAAATCAGAATATCTGGGAATAGCATTTAAATAACTATAGATTTATTAAATTGTTGTTGAAGTATTATTTACATACAGAAAAGCACATGTTAAATAAATGTACAATTCAATGCATTTCACAAATGAGTACACACCTGGGAACAAGGCCCCCAGAACCACCCACTGCTTCTTCTACTTTCGTTGGCCACACCATCCTGGCCATGGATAACCATCATCCTGACTTCCAGCACCACAGAGTGCTTTTGCTTATTTTGGGACTTTACATGAATGGAATCATACCATACATACTTGTCTGCTTTTACTCAGCAATGCATTTGAAATATGGATATACCACAATTTATTTATTCATTTTACTACTGATGGACATTTGGGCAGTTTCCAGTTTTTGCCTCTTACGAAAGTACTATGAAAATTCTATTACCAGTCTTGTGCACGCAAGTATTCACTTCTGTAGGTAAACACTTAGAATTAGAAGTGCTAGGTCATAAGGCAGGTGTATGTTCAGCTTCTTTTTTTTTCTTTTTGAGACAGAGTCTCATTCTGTCACCCAGGTTGGAGGGCAGTGGCATAATCTTGGCTCACTGCAGCCTCAACCTCCCAGGTTCAAGAGATTCTCGGCCGGGCGCAGTGGCTCAAGTCTGTAATCCCAGTACTTTGGGAGGCCGAGACGGGCGGATCATGAGGTCAGGAGATCGAGACCATCCTGGCTAACACGGTGAAACCCTGTCTCTACTAAAAAATACAAAAACTAGCTGGGCGAGGTGGCGGGCGCCTGT
>NW_016812251.1:331529-399881 GCF_001698545.2 Rhinopithecus bieti | reverse complement strand
AAAAAACTAGCCGGGCGAGGTGGCGGGTGCCTGTAGTCCCAGCTACTCGGGAGGCTGAGGCAGGAGAATGGCGTAAACCCGGGAGGCGGAGCTTGCAGTGAGCTGAGATCCGGCCACTGCACTCCAGCCTGGGCGACAGAGCGAGACTCCGTCTCAAAAAAAAAAAAAATAAAGAAGAAGATTCTCATGTCTCAGCCCCCTGAGTAGCTGGGATTACAGGCGTGTGCCAGCATGCCCAGCTAATTATTGTATTTTTAGCGAAGACGAGGTTTCACCATGTTGGCCAGGCTGGTCTTGAACTCCTGACCTCAGGTGATCCACCCGCCTCAGCCTCCCAAAGTGCTGGGATTACAGGCGTGAGTCACCGCACCTGGCCGGCTTTAGCTTTTAAAGGTTCCCAAGTGATTGTAAACCCCCAGCCAACTAAGAAAGCACAGGAAGAACCCTGCCCCCACCCCTCCTTTCTTTGTGGCTTCTCTCCGAGGGCAATCTGCCTGCCCGGGCTCTGAAACTGGGGTCCTGACCCTCCTGAGCCTTCTTCACCCTGGCCCTCTTGAGTTTCAGGAACTTCCTTGGCAAGGCAGGGGACCCCACTGTCAATAAGATTCCCTTCAGCTGTCTAAGGCCTGAGGGCCCATTTCCTAGGTTGTACCATGGAAGTCACAAGACCAGCTTTTCCAGGTGGCAGAGGCCAGCTCCGAACCACACGGTGTCCTTCCCAAGAGACTCCCTATGTGCTCTTAGGGCCACAGTCCCCACACACAGTCAGAAACTGGGTGACAAGACCTTTCCTGATGGCAAACTAGGATTCTGTGGAGAGAGGCAGGCTCATCGTCAACGTGCTGAAACTTGAAGATAAAAGGTAATTTCCCTCTTTTGCAAAAATAATGTTATTATTGCTGTCTTGCACTTTCATAGAAGCTGCACCTCCCTTTTTATTTTCTCAGGTGACATTCCATATCTAGGACAACTGCTTTGTCCTTTCCACTGACTGGAGGAGGGGAGAAAAATCCCATAATTGAGTCTCATACTGACTGTAAGGGGGTGAGGCTTAGTGAGTTGGGGTTCCACTCAGCTCTCCTGGCAGCGGGATCCAGAGGGGCAGGAACTCAACCTCGTCACGATCCCTTCTTCCAGGAAGGGTTCTGAGAACACCCAGGACAGGAACAGGCTTGCTCTCCCATCACTGCCTGTAGCAGCTTTGAGACGAAGGGGGGATGTGGAGGGCCAAAGGCCTATCTTCCCAAGACCTACCAAGTGACTCTGGCCACAGCCAGGGGAACCATGGTGTGCTCCAGGCCCAGGAAAAGCCATCGCAAGCTGACCAGCAGCCTCTTTAGAGTGAAAAGATGAGCCAGCCTGTCACATTCCCTTCCTAAGGAATCCTAACTGGGAAATCCGCCATGTGGGGGTGTGCAGCCAGAAGGAAACAGGCGAGAGAGAGCAGGCAGGTGCACGCTGCAGCTACACTAGAGCAGAACCTCTGGGTGGCCACGGAGACTGGCTCTAGAGAGAGGGAAAAGGTGGCAGGAGGCAGAGAAAGAGAAGCAGGCCATGGGCCAGGCCTCCAGTCTAGGAGAGCACGAAGAGGATCTGCTCCCCTAGGATGCCCATTAACTCCTTCTGTGTTTGTGTCTCTACAAAATGGCAAGCAGAGAACAAAATAATCCCCTCTGTGACCTGCAGATCATCAGGGCTACTGTAAGGATCTGCAGGAGGTCTTGACTCAGTCTGGGGTGGGGTTAGGGACACTCACAGCCCTGCCCACTGAGCAGCACATCCCCCACTAGCACCACTGAGTGCTGTGTTAGCCTCTGTCCCATCACATCCTTGGAGGATACCTAGAGGGGCATCTACCCACGTAAGTGAAAATGGGGGCACCACTGGGCCTCAAAGGCACCCAGAAAGTTCCACACGTGTCCTCCATGCCTGAATCTTTCCACTGGGACTACAGACCAAGGCACCAGCTGCGGCAAGGCCCTCTCTACACCTGGGCCACACCCAGTGACTGCCTCCCACCGCCATGGGCTCGGGGGCACGACCCGATCGCAGCTCTGGCCCAGCCACGCTCAGGGTCCCTCCCTTTCTTCTCCTCCCTCCACCAGAGGTTAGAGGCCAGCAATTGCTGCCCACTCCTGCCCAGAGCTCAAAGGCCTGTGCAGTGAGAACAGTCGCCACGGAGACAGACAGGGACAAACAGCTGAAACCGGGAAGCTTTCCTCTTGGGGATATCCAGGATTTCCTACAAAGCACAAGCCAGATCACAGAGCCAGCCCTGCAAAGAGTGCCCTGCTGGCTGCTGGCTTCGTCCCATCATGCCCGCTGCTGCAGCAGCATCTATTTGAGCTGGCACCCCCGGGTCTGTTCATAGACCACTTTTTCTTGGCAGGCCACTTGGGGCTTGGCCATTTCCAGACAAAAAGCTGGTCATTCAGGTCTAAAAACAGACTTGCATTCATTAAGGAACAGAGCGCCCCTGTGCTCTTGCTGGCCACCCTCCGGCCAGGCCTGCTGAGTGGGGGGCCACAGACAGGCTGAGCCGCTCAGACGCCCCCACTCAGGGCTGCCAGGGGCTGTGGCTACTCTGGAGACAAGTCAGTTCTGTCCAACGTGGATACTATCCAGATAGCCCACCCCAACCACCCTGGGACACCCACCTCAGAATCACTGTGGCTTTGTGGATCCATCAGGCTCTTCTCAGGACCATAGTGTGAAGGGTCTTGGGGTCCTGAAAGAGCCTGGGGCTGGGGACAGGAAGACAAGGATGCAGGCCTGAAACTGCTTCTCATTGCTGAGGGGCCTTGAGTAAGCCACTCTTCCTTTCTGGGCCTCAGTGACTCCTCTGCAAAGGGGTGAGAAAGTCACAGCCCAGGAGGGACAACAAATGTTGTCTGAGGGAAAAAAGCAGAGGCCAGGAACTGTATAAACTCCAGATGGTCACTGGCCCTCTGTGGTCAGATGAACCCCCATCCCAGGAGGGACCTCTATCAGGGCATCCTGACTCAACCATGGAGGACAAGGAAGACTTTTCTGAAGAGGCACAGCATTGGCGGTCCAAGGGATGCTAGCAAAATGGAGAAGGGGGATGCTGGGTGGAGAGGGTCACTGTAGAGGGGTTGCCATATACAAAGGCCCCAAGGCCAGAAGTGCACAGCATGTGTGAGGAAGCTAAATAGAGCCTTTGGGTCTGGAGGGCAGAGGTGAGCAGCGAAGTAGTAAGCAACAAGGCTGGAGGGGTTGGCAGGGCCAGATTATGCAGGGCCCATGGGCCTCTATAATGGTTTTGGTCATTATCTTAAAAACAATGGGAAACCAATGTGGAGATTTAAACAGGAAAGTATATTATCAACTTTGTGTGTTAATAATTTGCTTCAAAGTAATCCCAAGGAAGTGGGGCAGGGGAGTGGAGGGTGAATACTGATGAAACAGGAATGACTCGTGTTGTTGGTTATTGTAGCTGGGCGATGGCTACATGGGGATCCACTGGACAACTCTCTCATCCTTTGTTGTGTTTACAATTTTCCATGGAGAGAGATCAGGTGAAAGGCTGTAACTCAGCAGAGAGATGATGTCTTGGACTGGGTGGCAGTGATGATGGAGGGGCAGGGATGGATTCGGAATATGTATTTCCAAATAGAATCGATCTGATGTGGTGATGAATTGGATGAGAGGTCAAAAGAAGAAGGTGTCAAGTATGACTCTAAATTTCTGGCTTAAGTGAGTAGGATAGTGGGCTCTTATGCTGAGACTAAACGAGGTAAAAATGGACTAGAAGAAAAGCCTAGTTGGAAGAAACAGTCACGAGTTCAGCCTTGAACGTGTGTGAGAGACATTTAAGTGGAGATGTCAAACTACATATGACTAAGAAGCTCAGAAGAAAGGGTTAGGCAGGAGGGATAAATTTCTGAGATACTGGCCTATAAGTGAGAAGGGGAGCTAGTAAGACTGCACCAGAGAAAGTGGGTACACAAAGAACAGAAGCTATCAACAAGAATGCCAAGACTTAGGGGGAAATAAAAGTCTTTTCAACAAATCATGCTGGGACAACTGAATATCCACATGGAAAAGAATAACATGACCTTTAGCTCACACTGTATACAAAAATTAGTCAAAATTCAGCCGGGCGCAGTGGCTCACGCCTGTAATCCCAGCACTTTGGGAGGCCGAGGAGGGTGGATCACTTGAGGTCAGGAGTTTGAGACCAGCCTGGCCAACACGGTGAAACCCTGTCTCTACTAAAAATATAAAAATTCGCCGGGCGTGGGGAAGCACGTCTGTAATCCCAGGTACTCAGGAGGCTGAGGCAAGAGAATTGTTTGAGCCTGGGAGGTGGAGGTTGCAGTGAGCTGAGATCACGCCACTGCACTCCAGCCTGGGTGACAGAGTGAGACTGTCTCAAAAAAAAAAAAAAGCCAAAATCTGCTAAAACTAGGAAACTCTTCAAAAAAACATAGGTGTAAATCTTTATGACCTATCAGGCAATGATCTCTTAGATATGACACCGAAAGCACAAGAAACAGAAGAAAAAAACAGATAAATTGGATCTCATCAAAAATAGAAATGTTTATGCTGTTAATATCGTCAAGAAAGTAAAAAGACAATCCACAGAATGGGAGAGAATATTTGCAAATCATCTGTCTGATAAGGGATTAGTATCCCAAATATATAGAGAACCTTATAACCTTGAGGACATTACGTTAAGTGAAATAAGACAGTCACAAAAACACAAACATATGAATCCATTTAAATTAGGTATCTAGAGTAGTTGAATTCATAGAAACAAAGTAGAGTGGTGGTTGCCAGGGCCTGGGGGCAGAGGAGATAATGAGTTGTTGTTCTTTGGGTATAGAGTTTCAGTTTTGCAAGAAGAAAAGTTCTGAAGATTGCACAACAATGTGAATATACTTAACACTACTAAACTGTGCACTCTGTTGCTCAGGCTGGAGTACAGTGGCGCAAGCATGGCTCACTGCAGCCTCAACCTCCCTGGGCTTAGGTGATCCTCCCACCTCAGCCTCCTGAGTAGCTGGGACTACAAGTACATGCCACCACGCCCAGCTATTTTTTGTATTTTTTGTAGAGACAGGGTCTCTCTATGTTGCCCAGGCTGGTCTCAAACTTCTGGCCTCAAGGGATCCTTCTGCCTCAGCCTCCCAAAGTGTTGGGATTACAGGTATGAGCCACTGTGCCCAGATGGTAGGTTATTTTTTTTCTTTTTCTGAACTACAATTTAACATTGTTCTAAAAGAACTCTTGGCCAGGCGCGGTGGCTCACGCCTGTAATCCCAGCACTTTAGGAGGCCGAGGCAGGAAGATCACAAGGTCAGAAGATTGAGACAAGCCTGGCCAATAGGGTGAAATCCCGTCTCTACTAAAAATACAAAAATTAGCCAGGCATGGTGGTATGCACCTGTAGTCCGAACTACTAGGGAGGCTGAGGCAGGAGAATGGCGTGAACCCGGGAGGCGGAGCTTGTAATGAGCTGAGATTGTGCCACTGCACTCCAGCCTGGGCGACAGAGTGAGACACCATCCCCCTCCCCCCAAAAAAAAGCTAAGTGAAAGAAGCCAGTCACAAAAGACCACATATTGTACAATTCCATGTATAGGAACTGTCTAAAATAGGAAATCCATACAGATGGAAAGTAGATTAGTAGTTGCCTAGGGTTAGAGGAAGGAGGAAATGAGGGGTGACTTCTAATGGTATAGACAGAGTATCTTTTGGGGATGATGGTTGCACAACTTTGTGAATATACTAAACACTACTAATTTGTACACGTAAAAAAAGTGAATTTTATGGTGTGTGAATGATATTTCAATGAAGACAAAGAGGTGGAGAGGGAAAAGGAGAGAAGAAAGGGAGAAGTCTGGGATCTGTGGGACTGCAATCTTAAAGATTGTGTGGAGAAGGAAGAGGGAAGTCCTCCAAAGAGATTCTGAGAGAGTGGCCCAAGAAAGAGAGGCTGGGCGCAGTGGTTCATGCCTGTCACCCCAGCACTTCGAGAGGCCTAGGCTGGTGGCTCTCTTGAGCCCAGGAGTTTGAGACCAGCCTAAGCAACAGGGCAAGACCTTGTCTCTACAAAAAAATACAAATAAATAAATAGCTGGCTGTGGTGGTGAACACCTGTAGTCCCAGCTACTCAGGAGACTGAGGTGGGAAGATCACCTGAGCCAGGGGAGTTCAAGGCTGCAGTGAGCTATGATTGTGCCCTGCACTCCAGCCCAGGTGACAGAGTGAGACCATGTCTCCATTTAAAAAAAAAAAAAAAAACCCAGGCGTGTAGGCTCACACCTGTAATCCCAGCAGTTTGGGAGGCCCAGGCGGGTGGATCACCTGAGATCGACAGTTTGAGACCAGCCTGGCCAACATGGTGAAACCCTGTCTCTATTAAAATAAATAAACAAATAAATAAATACAAAACAACAGAAAGTAGAAAACCAAGTGTAAGGCTGTTATGGAAGCCAAAGGAGTGTTTCAAAAGATGGAGGGGAATGCAGAGCTGAAGTCTGCTGAGAGGCCAAGTAAGAGCAGGACGCAAAGGCAGCCCCTGAATTTACCACTGCAGATGAGTAACTTTGGTCAGGACAACTTTGGTGCAGTAGTGGGGTCTGCTTCTCCTCCTTTTCTCCTAGGCTGGTGACTGCATCCCAGGGATGGACCGGTGAGCATAGGTCTCTGTCCACCAGCAAGGATGCTGCTGAGCACAGCTGGAAACCTGGTCCCAGCCCAGCTCAGTCCACATCCCCTCGGAAACTGCCCTCCGCCCTCCCTTGCAGGAAAAGACCACGGAGATACTGGGAACAGGTAGATAGGATTGCATCTTTCTCTCCTGGTTCCCTGAGGGGGTTGTTTGCCTTCAGGGAGGGAGAGGGACTGTCCTCGCCACGGTCTCACTGCCAGGTTCCCCAGTTCCCCAAGCCACCTTCACCCGCAGCACCTCCACCCCTCGGCTAGCACAGGCACGAACCACAAGTCTATTTTCTGCGCCTGCCTTGGAAAGGGCTGGGAAGCTGGTAAGGCAGCCGCACCCAGCATTCCAGCGCCACACTTAGTGGCTCCAAAGCGGCGCCCGCGGCAGCCCTGATCCCGCCCGGCTGGCCCCAGCTGACCCTTTGCAGGAGGCCGGTGGTCACCGCCAAAGCTTGCGCAGGCCGGGGAGCTGTCGGGAGTGCCGCAGCCGTGCCCCCACCTGCTGGGCCCCCGGGAAAAGGAGCGCGCGCCCCCTCCGAGCGCCTTCCTGGTGCGGTGCCTGCACCACGCATGGTAACTGGCCCGGCTGAGGATGCCCGCGCGGGGACTGGCCGCGCGCCCTGCCCAGGCTCCTGCCAACTCGGCTCCCCCAGGTTGGGCTCTGGCTGAGGGCTCAGATTCCTGATCAATGACCCCGTCTTGAGGAGCTTGCTGGGTCCTGGGACCTCCTCCTCCAGGGAGAACCCCAGATTGTCTAACTGCGGGAACGCTCCTAGGAATGCCTGCTCTCGCCACTGTTATTCAGCCTTATCCTGGAGCTTCCAGCCACCGCACGCAGGCGAAAATAAATAAAAGGTTAACTTATATGTTAAAAAGGGACAATTATCAGATAAACTACCTGAACAACACATAATCAACCGACAAATCATAAAAAAGTGGCGCAGATATTTTTATATTTGGGCACTGAAGTAGGCAGAACTGTGATGGGGTAGACACATAATTAACTCATGGAATTAATTACTACTTTAACGGTTACAAGATCAATAGATCTTGTCCAGTAAATGGTATTGGGGCAATTGGCTACCTCCCAAATGACTGATTCTTTAACTTGTCAAAATCAATCGTTTTCCTGTAGACCTACAATACAGTTATAAAGTATATGTGGGAAAATAATATATATTCATATGACCACAAAAAATATATTTTGTTCCGGGTTTTGTTTTTGTTTTTGTTTTTTTTTCGAGACGGAGTCTTGCTCTGTCACCCAGGCTAGAGTGCAATGGCACGATCTTGGCTCACTGCAACCTCCACCTCCCAGGTTCAAGCAATTCTCCTGCCTCAGCCTCCTGAGTAGCTAGGACTACAGGCACATGCCACCACACCTGGCTAATTTTTGTATTTTTAGTAGAGTCAGGGTTTCACCATGTTGGCCAGGCAGGTCTTCAACTCCCAACCTCAGGTGATCCACCTGCCTCAGCCTCCCAAAGTGCTGGGATTATGGGTGTAAACCACCACTCCTGGCCTGAGTCAAAGTTTTAAAGGAGCAAATTTACCCCAAATTAATTTGTAAATGTTCCGACAGGGTGCACGTACGTGTGCACACATGTGAAAGAGAGTAAGAAAATTTTGAAAAAGAAAATGATGCAAAGGCTTTGCCTTACCAGATGTAGAACAAATTACAAAGGTAGATTAATTAAGTAGTGAGGTATTCACTGGCCTAGGAAAGTCTACTAGATCAATGGAACATAAGACAGTTCAGAAAATGACCTATGAGTATATGAGAATTTAGTACATCACGAAGAATGTGTTTCATACAAGTAAGGAAAGAATGAGTTGTCCAATAAATGGTATTGGGGCTACCTCCCACCATTCACAAAAAGATAATCCGGGAGATAAAACACCTAAATATTTTCTAAATCTATAAAGAGCTAGAATAAAAGAGAATTTTTTTTTTATTATTATACTTTAAGTTCTAGGGTACATGTGCATAACGTGATAAAAATTACACAAGACTAAATATAGTTCCACACACATGCACAGACACAAACGAGTGCATGTAAAACTAGTGAACTCTGACTAAGGTAGATGGATTATATCAATGTCAATTTTCTGGTTGTCATACTGTTCTATTGCTATTCAGGATGTTACCATTGGGGGAAACTGGGTGAAGAATACATGAGATCTCTCTGTAGTACTTTATAATATTGAATGTGAATTTACAATTCAAAACAAAAAGTTTATTTTAAAAAGTGAACTTTGTGCCTGGAAAAGTAAAACAGAGGTAGCTTTTCTTAGAGCGGTAGCTGAATTATCACTAAGAAGCCCCATTTCAGGTTCTCAAAGTTAGAGGCAATGAAAGGAAAGTATGTTTTAGTGAGCACCTACTGGGTACTAGGCCATTACACAGCCAGAGTACCTCTGAAGCAGGTTAGCTGTGAGTCTGTTTTATAGATGGATAATGGGAGGCTCAGAGCCAGTAGTAACTCAGCAGTAACTTGTGGAGCAAGAATGTGAACCCAGGTCTGTCTGAAAGCTTAGGCTGCCCTATCACATCACACTGACTACAGGGCTGGGAATGGCTTAAAAGACAAAACCAAACCAAACCCTTATTCAGTGTTCTCCATATCAAGAAAATCCATGTAAAGAAAGAAATATTTGAGTGGGTGGGGGAAAAAAGGCACATTATAACTAGGCAACAGGAATTTCAAAATGTGTGCCTATACATGAATATCATCTATTAGATCTGTCACTGCAGCCCTGACTATTACAAAGTTCTTCCTGGCTCGGCGCTGTGGCTCATGCCTGTAATCCCAGCACTTTGGGAGGCCAAGGTGCGTGGATCACGAGGTCAGGAGATCGAGATCATCCTGGCTAACACGGTGAAACCCCGTCTCTACTAAAAAAATACAAAAAATTAGCCGGGCGTGGTGGCGGGTGCCTGTAGTCCCAGGTACTTGGGAGGCTGAGGCAGGAGAATGGCGTGAACCCGGGAGGCTGAGCTTGCAGTGAGCCGAGATCAGGCCACTGCACTCTAGTCTGGGCAACAAAGCGAGACTCTGTCTCAAAAAAAAAAAAAAAGTTCTTCCCAGTACCTGAATGGACCTCCTTCTAGCTAATCCTTCACCAAGGAACAAACCTTTGTCCTCATGTTCCTTCCTTGATAGAACTGGATCTCCACTGCTGGTGTGACCAGGGCAAAGTCTGTACCACAACTCTCTCTTCTCTTGCGTCGTCTTATATTGCAAGATTTATTAACTTTTCCAGTTTCTGTTTTCACATGGGGACAATTGGTTATTTCCCATTCTCCCAAGTCTTCCATCATTATGGACGCAGATTGACAATCTAATGTAAATTACATGCCTCTGAGGTCCAGGCAAGAGTTGGAGAGCGGATCTGTGAACTCCTAGAACTTTGGGCAAAATTGCTGGGTCTGAACAAAGGGGTATGTTTCTGGGAAGAGAGCATTTCACTTTTATTAGATTCTCAGTGTAGCCTATGACCCCCAAATGATAGCAGATACTCCTCTAATTAGGCAGCTCCTTGGGGAAATGCAAAAAGGAGCCTAAAACATCTAATCATACCAGAAACTAAGGAAGTCATCGAAGCCTGGAGTCATGGCTCAAGAACTCAGGAACCAACTTAAAGATGGGACCATTTGAGCATCAATAAGAATGGATTAAAACACATCAAATATGTTCAAATCCATGAGATTATAATAACACCGAAATGACTCACTGGCCACCTTGGTGGATACTAGAGCCCATACCACAATTTTGAAAACTAAGAAATAAGAGTCAAGTATTTGTTCTGCCTTTCTAGTACTGGCTATAACTCAGGATAAGCAAATAGTTG
Source organism: Rhinopithecus bieti (assembly GCF_001698545.2). NCBI lineage: Eukaryota > Metazoa > Chordata > Mammalia > Primates > Cercopithecidae > Rhinopithecus > Rhinopithecus bieti. The sequence goes on along the minus strand of NW_016812251.1, from coordinate 389,339 downwards.
AAAAGGGAACACACCTTTTTTTTTTTTTTTCCAGATGGAGTCTTGCTCTGTCACCCAGACTGGAGTGCAGTGGCGCGATCTCGGCTCACTGCAAGCTCCGCCCCCCGGGCCATGCCATTCTCCTGCCTCAGCCTCACTAGCAGCTGGGATTACAGGTGTCCACCACCACACCCAGCTAATTTTTGTTTTTTTTTTTAGTAGCGATGGAGTTTCGCCATGTTGGCCAGGCTGGTCTCAAACTCCTAATGTCAGGTGACCCGCCCACCTCGGGCTCCCAAAGTGCTGGGATTACAGCAGGAGCCACTACACCTGGCCAGGAACACATCTTTTAATAGAAAGAGTCTCCTAATAAATGATGAAAAACTGGTAGGATTAGACTAATACCATTTTCCAGTCCCTAATGAAATAATGGGTCAGAATGAAATAATCATCAATGGCTGTTAACATTCTTCAAAGAGAAATAACTGATATTATACGCTTCTTGAAGCACACAATACCATCAGAATCTGACCAAGACTCTAGGTTCAACTCCCAATGTATAGGAAATACATACATCAAAGGAATGGTTTAAACAACATCAACACATCAGAAGAAGTTATAGAAAACATAGCCTGGTTTTTTCAACAAATAATTTGCAAGGAAAAAAGAAAAGGAAGAAAAGAGGAAACCACAGATGTAAAGAGATTACAGAGATAAAGATATATAGATTCAAAATGTCAACTCTTTGACTTTAAAGTATAAACTTCATCTGAATCCTTATTAAAATAAATGGTACAAAGACAGTTATGAGACAATGGAGGGAATGTAAATGCTGACCAGCTATCTGATTAAGGAGTTACTGTCATTTTTTAGATGTAATAATGATATTGTAGAAATATTTTTAAAGGCTCTTTTATAGATATATACTGAAATATTTTTGGATAAAATAATAGCTACAATTTGTTTCAGAATAATCCAGGAGACAGGGAGATATATATGAAACAAACTACCCATGACTTAATTATTGCTAAAACCGGGAGATGGGTACATGCCACTTATTACAGTATTCTCTCTCCTTATGTATATGTTTGAAATTTTCCACAATAAAAAGTTAGCAATTCAGAATATAAACATGTTTCAACTTGTTTAATAATGAAGGAAGCGCAGTAGGAATACCAATTCTAAGTATTGTCACTGGGTTATTTTAAAATAAAATTTCTAAGTAATCCTTCAAAAATTCAAAATTTATTTTAAAATAGCATTTTGTGTGGCCCGAGTGATTACTGGCAGGTTTTGAGTAATCCGGTTAATTTCAACACAAATTAGAAATATCTAAACTTTTTTTCTACAGAAGACAGAAAAAAAAAAGTCCCAATAATCAGTCACAGTTGTTTGGTCAGGCATATCGCCCAGGCTGCTGTGCGGTCAGTAAGCCAATGAAATGAAATACCAATAGGATCTCAACAATTAACTACTATACCACTGATGTGCCATGTATAGATGTTAGGAGGAAAAGCGATTCATGTTTGATTTAAACTAATTCTTCATGTGATCTTTACTTCAGGTTAAAAAGAAATACAGCCAGCCAAAAACTGCTTAAAAAATTAACAATGTAATTTCAAACATCACTGAGGAAACACTAATTTAGGACAAGGCTTTAAAGATTGGTTCAGTAGCCACACGTTATTAAAACACGTCTCCAGTCCTAAACGATGACGGAGCATTTCTTTCTTTCTTTTTTTTTTTTTTCCACTCTTGTTGCCCAGGCTGGAGTGCAATGGCATGATCTTGGCTCACTGCAACCTCTGCCTCCCGGGTTCAAGTGATTCTCCTGCCTCAGCCTCCCCAGTAGCTGGAATTACAGGTCCCCACCACCACACCCAGCTAATTTTTTGTCTTTTTAGTAGAGACGGGGTTTTACTATGTTGGTCAGGCTGGTCTCAAACTCCTGACCTCAGGCGATCCACTCGTCTCAGCCTCCCAAAGTACTGGGATTACAAACGTGAGCCACCACACCCAGCTTGTGCATTTCTAAACTAATAAAAATGTATAGTCATGGGAAGGAGGGGTGAGGAATCAGTTTCTCCTACAGTGGCTTATATCCCTGAGAACAATACCTGCCTTTCGGAATCTGTCCTGGAGCAGGCAGGTGCACCTTGGGGAGCTTGTTACTTCTTAATTACACAGGAAGCTCCATTCCCATGGGTTTCTGCCCTCCCCCTTCTCCTTCCTTTCCTACATTAGCAAATAGCTGGGGAATTAAAGCTTCAAAGGTTGGTGATGACAGGTGGTGACAGACCGATGTCCTGAAGTCCAGGTGAATAGCAGCACAGTGGCCAAGGCCAACCACATTTGAAACTCATACTTGCATCAGAGATGGCTGCAGAATTGCGGGAAATGGTTTTCACTTTTCTGGAAGGGAGAAAAATTATTTTCTGGTGTTCAGGCTCACACCAGATATCAGAGTGGAATGCTACACCGTTCTTGACTTCAAGGGCTTTCCATGGGTAGCCACAGCAAAGGAGAAATTATGAAAGGAAATGAAACATCTTCCGAAACTGGGAAGGAAACTGGAGGGAAATTTTTGTTTTGGGAAAATAACAATTTTATTCTTTCTCCTAAGCTTGTGATTAGTATTCTAAGTCCTTATGCTTGAATTACTTAGCAAAAGGGTATGCTTATGCAGAAGACAGGGAAATGGAGAGAAAAGAGCAGGAATATACAAAAGTGAAGGTTCCTTAACAGAGTTCATGGTGGAGATCGTAGACACTGGTGGAGTTTTTATCCAGAACTTAAAACTTAGGAAATACCCATGATAGCCACTTTAAGCTGGAAGTAAATGGAGACATTCTGATCGCAATTCATATTTTATTTTCTTATTATTTTTAATTTTTTTTTTTTTTTTTTTTTTTTTTTTTTTGAGACAGAGTCTCACTCTGTGGCCCAGGCTGGAATGCAGTGGCGTGATCTCAGCTCACTACAGCCTCTGCCTCCCAGGTTCCAGAGATTCTCCAGTGTCAACCTCCCAGGTAGCTGGGATTACAGGCATGCGCCACCACACCTGGCTAATTTTTGTATTTTTAGTAGAGATGAGGTTTCACCATGTTGGCCAGGCTGGTCTTGAACTCCTGACCTCAGATGATCCACCCTCCTCGGCCTCCCAAAGTGCTGGGATTAGAGGTGTGAGCCAATGTGCCTGGCTCAAATTCATATTTTAAATGCCTATTTGCAATCAGCAAAGAGCCAGGTATGCTGCATGCTCCTTGCTATAAGGATTTGGCTTCACTGGCTCAAATTTTTTCACTCCACCAAAAGATAAGGCACAGGCTCACTTGTCCAATCACATTTGCTGAAAATACTGTAGCCTGAGTGTAGACAAACTTCCCCGGAAGTTGCTAGAAGTCTCTAGTTAGCATAACCACTGGATGACTGCATGCAGAAGGCCTTTAGGGAACATACAGTCCAATCTCCTTACCTTATGATACCATAAGGTAAGGAGGGCCAGGAAGCGGAAGTGATTTGTCCCAAGTCGCAGCAAAACAGGAACAGCCTGAGGCTTAGAACTTACTTCTGATTCCGAGTAAGGCTCTTCCCTCCAGCTGATAAACATGGTCCGTGGCAGGCAAGGACCAGAGCGCCCCTAAGCAGGTTAGGGGTGGGGTGGAGCCCCCCAGGAGGCACTAACAGCTCAGCAGCTCATGGGAGAGCTTCCAAGAGGCCAGCTGGCAGCAACCCACCTTGGGTACTGCTGACCTCAGCCTCAGGGGATCACAGGAGCACCCTAGGTGGATGAATTAGCATGCAAGTCTCTCTGGTCTGTGCCAAAGCTTTGGGGACTTGCTAAATTTAGAAATTTGAGGCCAGGTGCGGTGGCTCACACCTGTAATCCGAGCACTTTGAGAGGCCAAGGCAGGCAGATCACCTGAGGTCGAGAGTTGGAGACCAGCCTGAACAGCATGGAAAAACTCTGTCTCTACTAAAAAATACAAAATTAGCCAGGTGTGGTGGTGCATGCCTGTAATCCCAGCTACTCAGGAGGCTGACACAGGAGAATCACTTGAACCCGGGAGGCGGAGTTTGTAGTGATCCAAGATCACACCATTGCACTCCAGCCTGGGTAACAAGAGCAAAATTCCATCTCAAAACAAAAGAAAGAAATTTGAAAGCAGCCAGCAACATCAAGGCACAGATGGAGTTTGAGCTCCCCTCTCCAGGCTATTCAGAAAATTCTCCCAAGGGGAAGTTGGGAAGGAGAACTTCTATTTGGCCCCAGCCTAAACTCTCCTGGAAGCTCGGTGAGGCCTCTATCAGCTTTCCCCTCTGGACCTGCCCATTTGCCCCAGAGGTGCCCACTGAGGCTACCTCAATGCCTGTCAAACTAAAACTTAAACCTAAGTGTCTGCAGCATGGTCTCCAGCCAGCCTGATCAGAAGACTATGGAGGGGGCCAGGCACGGTGGCTCACACTGTATTCCCTGTAATCCTAGCACTTTGGGAGGCTGAGGTGGGTGGATCACATGAGGTCAGGAGTTCAAGACCAGCCTGGCCAACATGGTGAAACCCCGTCTCTACGAAAATACAAAAATTAGCCGGGCATGGTGGTGGATGCCTGTAATCCCAGCTACTCGGGAGGCTGAGGCAGGAGGATCACTTGAACCTGGGAGGCAGAGGCTGCAGTGAGCCAAGAGTGCACCACAGCACTCCAGCCTGGGTGACAGAGTGAGACTCTGTCTCAAAAAAAAAGAAAAAAAGAAAAAAGGAGGAGGGGCATACTGACTCCTCACTGAAGAATGGGATGGACACCCTTTATTCTACCTCTCCTAGCAAGGCCATAAGTCTGCTCTGAAAGGAGCCAGACTTTAGAGCCGGCTACAGGTGGACATGGGGTGAAGACATCAGGTTGCCAGGGCACCCTCTCTCGTTCCCTAGGAGCCTGGCCCCTGCAAGGAGGGGCACCTTGAAACAATCAAGCCTAGTGAGTGGGGCGGCAAGCAGAGCAGAGACACAAATGACAGCGCGGTGGAGCCCCACCAGTCCCTCTGAGGATACCGCAGAGGGACCCCCGCTGGGGTCCACATCCCTGTGTGTCTTGGGGCTGATTTGGACACAAGGCTCACACATTCACCCTACCTGCTCCAGTGCTAGCTGGCTGAGGATGTCAGGCTGTACCCGACCTCAGGCTGTGTGGCTTGGAACCTGGACGGGGCAGGAATTGACAGGTTCCCCCAAACAGTGTCACCCCCAGAACCCCAAGACCTCATGGAGCAGAAACCACAATTCTGGATGTTATGTGTGCAGCGCCATCTCCTGTCTGCCCTGCCTCTTTATCCCTTCCTCCCAAGGCGACTTTGGACCAGGTCTCAAGGCCAGGAGACCGGCCCCAGCCCGCCCGACCGGGATGGGCCTGGCGCCCGGGGGAGGCTGCGTCGTGCTGAGACAGCTCCGAGCTGCTCAGCCGCCGGCCGCTACAAGTGCGGATTCGGCGGCGAGAGGAAAGAGTCTGGCCCTCCAGGGGCCGCAGGGAAAGCCAACCTTTGGGTCGGGGACAATCAGGACTGGAAGTCGATATCGCGGGGAACGAATGATGAATGAATAAATGAAAGAATGAAGACTGGCGAGGCGGAGATGGGCCATGCGGGGCGTCCCGAGGAGGGTGTCTTTCCCTGCCCGGATGCCGCCGGGACCATCCCTTATCCCCCAGGTCGCAGCAGGACACCCGGTCCTGGCGCGAACACCTCGCGGGCCCCGGGAGGTGCCTGGGCGCGCGGCGCAGCTCTGGCCCGGAGCCCGCATTCCGGCGGCCGGGAAGTGCCTGCCCCGTGGGCAGAACGCGCCGAGTTGCCGCAGCCCCAGGAGCCGTCCTGCCCCGCGCGGCAGCCGCCCCTCGCGGCGGCCTCCGGAACCCCGAGACCAGCCCCCGGGCCGCAACTCCTTACCTGCCCGCCTCGGCGGCCTCGCTCCGGCTCAGAGCGGTCATCGCGACGCCTGCACCCAGCGCCCCTGACCGCGCGCCCTGACCCAGCGCCCGCCGGACCCCGCCCGCCCCGTCGAGAGCCCGCCCCGCCAGCTCATTGGCGGGTCGCGCGGGCCGGGCCCAGCCTATTGGTCGTTCCTCCCTCTCCTTCCACAGCTTCCCCACCTTCCCCACCTTCCCCAGGTGGGGCCCCAAGCTCTGAGCAGATCCTAGCGCTCGGGTCCCTGGACTGGAAGGTCCCGGAGGCCAGGGCCTGGCGCGGTACCTCCTGTCCCTCACGTCGAGGGTATTGTGTCCCCTCTGGACGCTTCTGTCCTCCTAGTCTTGGAGTTTGGGTCCCTCCGCAGGAACCGATTCCGGCCCCTCTCCAACCTAACCCTTCCCAACATTGAGCTCCAGGATAAATTTCAATGTTACCGTGAGTGGGGAACACCAAAAGGGATATTGAACACCACGGTCTGACAGCCAAGTCACCACCACGAGCCCGGGAGCCAGGATGCTCCCACGCACTCTTGCTGGAGTTAACATTGCAATCTCTAAGGAAATGCACTTTTGGAGGAGTCTGTGAAGGGGCTAAAGGTGGACACAAATCAAAGGCAGGGAAGCGGAGGCACAGCTCAGTGTGTGACCATGAGCTGGGCTGAATTGAGCGGTGATAATGGGCCCACAGGTCCTATTCCCCAACTTGCCTGGCCTGCAGGCCCTTTCCTCTTCCATCCCCACCAGGTCACTTGGTCCTTGGGAGTGTGGTCAGGAGAGGGAAAAGGCGCAGGCCAGATTTTTGGTTCCATTTCCAACTCTCTCCCCCAACCCCTTGGCACTAAGGCATCATGGTGGGAGAGCACCAGCAAACAGGAGGAGTCACAAGGGGAGCCTAGGTCCACAACTGAGGACCTGGGAGCAGAACCCAGTCTCAGGCATCCAGAGCTGACTCTACAGCCCCCATAAGGGATATGCTATTGCAGGGAGACCAAAGTGGAAGAACCATGGCCAGGGCCTTTGCAATTTGGATTTACCTACCAGAGTGGGAGGGAGGAGGCCTTCTCCCAGCCCTTTCCCCTCTAGTTCACATAAGCCATTAACGTCTCCCCGCAGCACTGAAGGGGGCAACCTGTGACCCTAAGATAGTCAGCTACGGCTTTCCCAGTGCCTCTGCACCAGGAGGCCGGCAGGATGCAGGTGACACCACCATAGCTCCCACCGCAGGGCACGAGGCTGCAGCCATTCCCAGCCTGCTCAGAGGGCAGGGTTCAATCACCTCCCCATACCCAGCAGAAAAGAAACAGGTGCTTCAGCTGTTGTTTATTGACATACAGGTAGGCTCTATAGCAACAGGCCTAGAGGTGCTGCAGTAGTGGGGGAAAATGGAAGGTGGAGGGTGGAGTGTTTGCTGCAGGACAGGTGAGTGGAGGACAGGACAGCTGAGTGGAGGGCGGGGACAGGTGCGAACTGGGGAGGCCCAGGGGGCTGGGGAAGCAAGTAAGGGCCAGGGCCAGAGTCAGCTTCAATGGAACAACAGCCCGGTGCCCTAAGGCCCCTAACTCTCTAGCTGTTTCCTGACCCCAGGCCAGGGTTGGGAGTCCTCTGGGCATCCACTTTTTCTCAAGGAACTGGACAGAGTATACACAGGAAAGGAAGCTGTCACCCTCTTGCCATGTGGCTCCAGGGGCCTCCAGTCCAGCATTCCTCCTTCTTCCCTTGATTGGGTGGGGCCACATGATGGGCAGCCAGGCTCTGGGCTGTCCCACTAGAGCAGGCTGCAAACACAGCCATGTTTCAGCGAGGCACTAATCTTCTTCCCTGGTGTCCCAGCCCACCAGTGCCACATTACAGCCCAGAGTGAGTTCTATAAGCATTGCTGGCCTAATGGATGGGTTGGGGGAAGGGGGTGGGACAGGGGCTGGAGGAGGGGCTCTCAGGTTCATCACGGCACAGGAACAACACGCATGGTGTTGGTGAAGCCGGAGCCAGGGCGCCACCCAGTCAGCACAATGACCACATCTCCCTTCTTGAAGAAGCCTCGGGCCTTGCCTGGAGGAAGAGAAGGGAGGCTGGTGAGTAAAAGCCAAGCCAGGCAGGTGTGCACCTGGGCAGCTGCCCCATAGCCTGAGCACTGAACTAGGCTAGCTGACCACTACTTCCTCACACCAGAAGGTGGCACCAAACTCACAGCCCAGGCAAACAGGAGGGAGGCCCTGAAATGTCCTTATCACTCAGATGGCAGGGTTGGCAGGGACCTTTGGACATCTTTCACTTCATCCTCCAGAGGGTGCAAAGCCTTGCCCAGGGTCAGAGCTAGCTGCTTCCTGTCATCCGGTGATACCCTACCTTATACAGGGACAATGGCTGCATCAGTACATAATCTGTGTATGCCACCCCACAGCACAGGAGCTGTAGCCAATTTTATTTAAAAAACAAAAACAAAAACAAAACCCTCAGTAATGAGCAGATGCCAAAGAATGGACAATTTTGCTTTGAGTCTCAGACTAGAAGAGAAGAGGAACTGAACTGCTCAGCCCTACAACTCAAAGGACCCTTTTCCCTCCTGGGCTCAGCTTAGGACTTCCGGGAATGACAGATTCAGAAAGAACATTCCCAATGAGGGAGAGGAACAGTCAGCTGGGCCTTTTGCCCCTCTAAGGTCCGCATGTTTCCCTTTCTATTCCCCAAACTTTCAGGGTCCCACAGAAGCCAATGCTCAAGCATCCCCAAACCCCTCTAGGCTCTAGCCCCTGCTCCAGCCACGTACCAACATTCATGGCAAAGTTCACCCGGAGGTCCACGTCCTCAGCCCAGGCCTCCTGGACTGGGTCCTTGCACAGCACAGGGAAGATGCCACGGTACAGGTGGGCCTGACGAGCTGTCTGGGGATTCCGGGTCACAGCAATGATGGGGGCACGTGGGCGGTATCTGGCCACCTGATGAGCAGACCTGAGATGGGATGGGGGACATACAGAAGAGACCATTACACAAGGCCCCAGGAAGTAACTCAGGGCGTTCAAACAGCTCATCCTCTCACTCAGCTCACTGGCCAGCTCACTGACGGCTCTGGCCTCTTCAACATCTGCTCCCCAGGACTCCTCCCCAGGCTAGGGCAGCCCCTCATCCTATATCCTCCATAGTATGCTAGGCTACCATCTGCCCTCTACCTCCATTCCACAGGCCAAGGGCCCAGGATTATCTTGACCCAGCAAGGTCAGCCTCACTCACTTATCCCACACAGCCCATGGTTGGCAGAACCCCTCCTACACTCTGATACAGAGAGGCAGCCCTGGCCCAGTGTCACCAGCACCCATTCCTCTCGCTGCCGGTGACAGCTACAAGCCAAGTAGCATGTGACTAGCACCTGACTCTTGACATCTGCAAAGAGCAGTAGCAGAGCTGACCAGCCCCCTGGGAATCAACATCAGGCTTCTCTACTTTTGTGTCCTCTCCCTGTCCCACATGGCCCCTGGCTCCTGAAACAGTCCAGCAACTGGGCTATAAAGGCCCAGAGTCAAATCTTGAGTATCTAGGTGAGGCTTAGAAATCTAGGTGCTACTCAGCAGACAAGAACAGGAAATGGGAGTGTTGGTGCAGGAGCAGCTCTAACTGCCAAAGCTCCTTTGGAAGGCAGGGGACCCTTCTGAAGCCCCTCTGCCAGGTGCTTTCTTGAACACTGACACTGCACACTTGTAGCTGCAGCTGTGTCTCAGGAGCTGGGGAGGGGCAAGAGAAGGGAAGTTATGAGGACACTCAACAGGTGTCAGGGAAACTTAAGCCATATCATAGCAGAGAAGTCCCTGTACTTCACACTTGGCCTATATGCAAGGCCTTCAGAGGGAAGCAACTGCTGAAGCTGGGACCAGCTGAGTGAAACCCCAGAAGACTAGAGCTTAAAATAGCCAAACAGCAAGAACTGAACCTTTTAAGAAAGGTCAACCCTATTGGTTGAAGCTGTTCAGCCAAGAGTGGGAGGCTGGAGCCCTCTGCTGAGGGCATCTGCACAGAGCTTGTGTCCTGGTTCTCTGGGCTGCCCACGCCCACCTGCTGCTCTTCAGTGCGTGGGCACTGCCTGTTTGCTCCTCTCTTCCAGGAAACACTCGCTGCCCTGTGGGCAGGGACAAGGAGCATAATCCCTAACTAGGAGAGTGAAGGACATTAACTCAAGGTCTTGGGCTAAGGAAGGGATCCCAAGTTGGAGGCTCAGCATAGGCCACACAGTCCTCAGCCTGGCTGCCTGGCCCCACAGAATGTCAGCCAAGATAGCGCAGCAACCTCTCCTGAGCTGGAAACCAATTTGTCTTTAGGGCTCGAAAACAGCAGGGACTAGTGCGCCAAATGGAGGCACAGTAAACAGCATTTAAATAAATTCATTTTCCCAACTGAAATTTTTAAAGAGCACATAGTAACTGGAATAAGCAAAAGTGGTTATCTTTTACTATTTTAGAGGACTAAATTTTTTGTTTTTTGTTTTTTTTTTTTTTGAGACGGAGTCTTACTCTGTCGCCCAGGCTGGAGTGCAGTGGCATGATCTTGGCTCACTGCAAGTTCCACCTCCTGGGTTCACACCATTCTCCTGCCTCAGCCTCCAGAGTAGCTGGGACTACAGGCACCCGCCACCATGCCCGGTTAATTTTTTGTATTGTTAGTAGAGATGGGGTTTCACCGTGTTAGCCAGGATGGTCTCAATCTCCTGAACTCCTGATCCGCCCACCTCGGCCTCCCAAAGTGCTGGGATTGCAGGCACAAGTCACCGCGCCGGGCCTACAGGAGTGAGCCACGGCGCCTGGCCACTAAATTTTCAATATCAAATAACCATTTGTAGTCAGCCTGTGCACTATTATGTAATAAATCTCCAGCATAAACTTGCTTTTGATCCAAATGTTCTGACATTCCTTATGTGTGCTGCCTAGAGTCCTTTGGGCCCAGGGAAGGGGCTGTGCTCAATCCTTCCCTGCAGGCCCAAGGTGGCAGGCAGAGGGGTCTTACCTTGGCTCAGTGCCACCTGAGCACTGGTCAATGCACTGCTCCCAGGACCCCCAAGGAGAGGTGCCACTGAGCGGGGCATCCCAGGGAGCCGCTGCCACCTCCTACCTGCCAGACTTGGTGAGGACGATTATGGCCCCACTGCAGCACTTGAAGGAGGCCTCCACGGCACCCACGGCGGTGGCTTCTGTGGGGTCGCTGGTAATGGGCGCCAGGCGGCGGAGTTCCTCAAATAATTGCAAGTGGTAGATGGCGGCCTCTGCCTCACGGGCAATCTAGGGGAGCAACATCCGACGAGAGGGGGACAGAGCTTTGTCAGAGCTTTGTCACAAAAGGAGAGGGAGGGGAAGAGTCACCCGGACAGCTGGTGAGGAACGTGTTCCTGGGGACAAAGGCCAAGAGTAGCCCAATCACTGGAGATGCTGAGCTGAGCCAATTTCAAGACTCCACAGAAACCAGTCCTTCACCAAGTGCCTGTGACATCTGCTGTGCCTACTGAGCCACAGGACCCTTTGGTCCTGCCCTGCCATGACCTCCCTGGCGGTGTTCCTACAGATGAGAAGAGGCTCTGTGCCCAGGTGCCAGGTTGGGCCTGGCTGTCTTCTCCTAGAACAGCTGAAGCAAGAGGCTGGTTATCCTAACAGTGTTACCTGCCCTTAGGGCCCTACCTGCCAGACTCCGTCAGAACTATCAAAGCTGCTGCTAAACACTTATAAGAAGCCTCCACGCTGCCCATGGCCATGGCTTCCATGAGGTCTGTGGAGTGACTTGAGGCTCGCACAAGTTCTTCAAACAGCTTGCGGTGGAACATGGCTGCCTCAGCCTCACGAGCTATCTGTAAGGGTTAGGGGAAGAGGGGAAAAGGAAGAGGGAAAGAGGAGGAAAAAAACGAGACACAACACATGGGAAGACAGAATGGGGAATTAATCAGAGAGGAAGGTAACCTTAGGTTAATTGGCTAAATCTGTCCTTCAGGCAGATGCGGAGGTAGGGTGATGAAAGTCCAACTGCTTCAGGAGGTGCTGCCACTTCCCCTCCAATACAGGGGAAATTGGCTCTTCCGTTCTGGAAGGATTTGACTGGGGATGGAGGGAGACAATCTGGCAGTAGGCTCTAGCACTCTGGCATGAAAACATGCCCAGGCTGGGCCCACACCACTCCCTGGCAGAGGACTTGACCACGCTGCCTCACGACATAGCTTACAGAAAAGAACAGGCCCTCCCTCCTCACATGGCTGTCTGGTTAGGCAGACTCCTGCCCAGCCTCCATGCATGCACGGAGTGAGCGCTCACTTGGCTTCAGGCACACGGATGCACTGGGCCTTTCCAATGGCCTGCCACGGAAACAGATTGAGCAGCGCTGGAAAGCTGGGATCCAAGCCAAAGCAAGGCAGCTCAACTGAGTTTGAAGCAGGAGAACAGAAAACTTGGGCTAACTTGTGAGAGACACACTGAACAGCCATGTGAAGAGACAGATGCCTGTGGAAGCATGCAGATATGTTTAATAAGACATTTGATTAAAATCTAATGATTAAAACAGTCATGAGAAAGCCACTGAGTTATTTACAGATCACTTGCTCAGATAAGACCAAGAATCAGAAAGACAATGTAAGCTTTAGAGAATTATAATGCAATCACCAGCATCTAAGTAAATGATGGGTGAGGGAGGAATCGGTAATAGCCCCTCATGAATTTCACAGTAGAAGCAGATGTGTGGCAGAATGTACTAGGTTAAAGGTATTCTTTTTGTCAGAATGGAATGCATGCAACCCAGAGGACAGGGAACAGGAACAGGAAACAGAGCCATACCTGCTACTGCTCTTAGTTATGCGTCATTAACTGCATCAGTTAGACACAGGAGAAAGCAATCAACAGTGAAGGGAAGGAACTGTTGGCCAGTGTTAACTGGTGACACAGAAAGGAAAGGTCTAGCCACCTGGAGGGGCAGCTACAGCCTGGCCCAGACCTGTAACTTATCTTCTGAGCACTGCCATGCAATCCAAGCCTTGCAGCTCTAAGGTATCTGTCTGCTCACAGGAAACACCAGGGTATGGAGGAAAGGACATGAAATTTAGAAGCTGAGCCTGATTCTTAGTCTCTGACCCCACTGACAGGCTCCAAATGGAGACCTGTTCTCATCTCCTGCTAGACCTAAGAGCATGATGTTGCAGGAGAGAAGGCTGGCTTTGGAGTCAGCAGACCTAGATTCAAACCCAGGCTTTATTGGCCATATAACCCTCATCTATAAATGGAGGTAATGGGAGTTAGGAAGATTACATCCATATACACAGAGACTTATCAGACAATAATAAGCGCAATGAATATTTAATGCTAAGGTTATAATTAAACATATCTAATCCATTTTACAGATAAGGTCTTGAGAAGTTAAATGACTTGCCAAAAGACACATTCAAGTCTCCACGTTCTATGCAGTGATTTCATGGTTCAGTAAATCTAAGTCAAGATCAGCCTCTGTACCACCTTTGAGGCCATGAAGTTACACAATTAAGTAAGGGAATTAGAGAGAGAGGGGACGTGTGGAGAGACCCAGAAAGGCAGCCACTTTAGTGGTGACTGGTTGAAGGTGCACTGTCTCCCGCGACACCTTCCTACCATGGTGGCAATTGTGAGACTGCGCCAAGAGGATCTCAGCATCAGAACAGCAATCACATCGCACAAACGGTGAGGTGTCAGCCAGGCCCAGGCTACATTAAGTGGGCCTGGGAGAGAAACTACTCTCTACTGATTTTTTTGTGTTTTTTTTTTTTTATGCTTGTTTGGTTTCTTTTTTGAGAGAGGGTGTCACTTTGTCACCTAGGCTGGTACCATCTTGGCTCACTGCAACCTCAATCTCCTTGGTTCAGTGATCCTCCTGCCCCAGCACCACCCCTTCTCCAAGTAGCTGGGACTACAGAAGTGTATCACCACGCCCAGCTAGCTAACTTTTGAATTTTTAGTAGAGATAGGGTTTTGCCATGTTGCCTAGGCTGGTCTTCTGAGCTCAAGCGATCCGCCTACCTTGGCCTCCCAAAGTACTGAGATTACAGGTGTGAGACACCGTCCCTGGCCTCTACCAATTTCAATATGGGGAAACCCACTAAGGATGCTGATGACAGCCCAGAAAATATCCTTAGTCAAGTATGAACTCAGTTCGCTACTGAAAGAGCATTTAATAGAAATGACATCTCTTCTCTGAAAGCTGTTTAAGCCCAGTAATAACAGGACACATAGTGAAAAAGGAAAGGAAGATGCCCAGACAAGGTGGGTGTTTTAGTTGTTTTTTTTTTTTTTTTTTTTTGGGTGGCGGGGGGTGGCGTTTTAAACTTGGGGGCTTAGAGGGGCTGAGGTCAAAGGGCAGCGGGTCTTTCACTGGCTAGAAAGGGAATAGAATGGCTGAAGAAAAACCATATCTGGATAAAGTTGAAGTTCACTGAGCCTGACCTAAGACTACTGGGAGAAAGTTAATTTCCAGCACTCTTTTTACCAAACCTATGTAACCCTGATCAGGGATCCCCAACTTAGCTCCAGAGCTGAAACAGACGGGGCAAAGGGACTGAGTCTCCAACCCTGAGTAGTGGCAAGGCACTCAACATGACAAGCTGGCAGAGCCTAAAGAATGAGCTCTCAGAGGAGAAAGAAGGGAAAGAGCCTCCACGACTCCTCCAGATGCTCAGTCCAGGGCCACCAGGGTCAGCCACCCTCCCTGCTGTCTCTATCTGTGGCCCTGCCACCAGTCACTCAACCTGACTTTTTGGTCTGAAGTAAGAGCAGCAGCTGTACCCCAATGGCACAGCAAAGCAAATCCTCCTATAGGCACCATGCAAGGCCAGCACAGGCAGCTCAGTGCAGGCAACAGACTCCAGTGCAGGTCCACAGGGGCTCCCTGGGGGAGCGCCTGTCTGTGGGATAGGGGGTCGGGGGGCTGAATTGGAAGCCAAAGGAAGAGGGCAGTTGGGAGCAGGAGCCCCTAGCCCTTTTCAGAATAGGGCAAAGGTACTCAAAACTACTGACTCCGAGGAAGAGGTACAAGACTTCCCTTCACTGCAGAAGTATCCCAGGACTTAAGCCATGGGAAGGATTCACCACCTTGAAGTCAGAAGTGAAATGAACTGTATGGTGTCCAATGAAGGAGGATGCCTCCAGAGCAGAAGGAAATGGAGGAGTAGGGGCGTGGGCAGGAATGAAGAACAGGAGAATAAAAAAAAAAAGCTACCTCCACCTCCACCCCCACCCTCTTGCTGCTGTAACTTGGAGGATAATGAACGGCTGTGCCTAAGAGGATGTAGAAACCTAAAAAGCTCTGCACCAGAGTTTGCATCCATCCCAGGCCCCCAGTCCAAAGCCCAGGGGATGGGGCAGGCCCCAGAACTCACCAGGTGCTGCATGCGCACAGCCTCCAGAGGATAGTCCCCTTTGGCTGTTTCTCCAGACAGCATGATGCAGTCGGCTCCATCCAAAACTGCATTGGCCACATCACTGCCTTCAGCCCGGGTGGGGCGGGGCTTCTTGATCATGCTCTCCAGCATCTGGAAGGGACAGAGCATTAGTGAGATGTGGCTTGGGCTGTTTTCAGAGACAAATGACAGCATGCTGATCCTCTGGATAGTGAGTAGGTGCATGGGGGAAGGGGATTATCTGTGTGTTACATGGGACAATTCCATGGGAAGAGATCAGACAGCCTCCAGAGCTTTCCCATACAAACATGTGAGTGTGCCCAGGAGAATGTGGGGAAGGGTGGTCACATGCCTGAGTAGCACAGATGACAGGCTTCCCAGCTCGGTTGCACCGCCCAATCATCATCTTCTGAGCAAGGAAGACCTTCTCCGCAGGAATCTCAATGCCTAGATCACCACGAGCCACCATGATCCCATCACTGGCCTCCAGGATTTCATCAAACCTGATGGACAAAGTTGGGGGGAGAGAGATTATACAGACAGGGGCCACAAGCATGCCAGCAGACAAGAAGTTTCCCTGGGATCCCCTAACTTAGATGTCCTCGTACCAGGACAGACAACCATGATATCATCATGGATGCACACAGATGGCAAGGCAGTCCAGCTACTTTAGTCCCCCAGAGTGGGCCAACAATTCTGCCTGCTGGGCTTCAACACCAATATGGATGCTTCATTGACAGAAGAAAGGGGAGAGGGCAAATCCAAATGGGCTCATTCCCAAGGTCTCCTCTCCAAATCTCATGCATGTTAGGTGTCTCTCTAGGGCCTCCATTCTCCAATCAGCACTTCAAGACAGGGAACCCGAGGCCTGCTGACTGCTTCCACCACAAAGACCCATGGCCTTATCTAGTCAAGGACACTTGAGGACTGCCCTTTGAGGTGGCCCACTCCAACCTGCTGAAGGCAAGAGGGAATGTGGCTTTGCCTGGCCTAGGGCCAAGTTCAGCTTATCAGGATGGCAAAGGGGAGGGCCCCAAATTGCCTGGTACAGAGGATATCTACACAAAGCTAAGACAGTAAGGCCACTACAGTGGGTGCACAGGGTTGTTCCCCCCTCCCCAAACACACTCCTAATCCACAAGCGTAGGTCTAGCATCTTAGTAGTGCTGAGTTGTATTCCTAGCAGGATGCCAAAAATGGTGGCCATGCCCACTGGGCTCTACCTCGTGAGCACTGCGGAGGGGGTAAGCTAAGTTGGGGCAATCTGAACCTGCAGAAGAACCACACATCTTACTCTGAGAGTGGAATGGACCATACCAGAGTTAGCATGATCACTAAGCCAGCTGCATTCTAAGTGAAGACCAGGAGGCCATAAGTTTTAGCATGAATACCAGCCCCTGAAATTCCACACGGCTCCCCAGGAAGGGCCAAAAAGAGCCCCTTCTTAAGTGTCTGCTGTCATCTTTCCCCCTGGTCCCCGCATTCCAGCAAACACTGGTAGTGTTTCTGATCAGGAACAGGGCATCACGGACCCCGGTACTATGAGCAGTGACCCTGTTCTCTCAAATGTTGGTCCCTAGGCCCAGGGAACAATGTCAAGCTGCCAGCATCTCAATTACCTGGGAAGCTTTTTAAAAACAAAACAAAACAAAAACACACACACACACACACAATGCCTTCTACTCTACTGAGATATTTTGATTCAGCAGGTTTGGAACAGGTTTGGGAGTCTACATTCTGATGGGCTAGGGGGCTGGGAATCAGATATTCACAGGATGCACCATGCCCTTTAGAGAGCTGCGCTGGGACTGGAGCAGGGACAATGGGGACTTGCCTCCGAACCCCTTCATGATTCTCGATTTTGCTGATTATCTTGATGTTCTTTCCCTTCTCTCCCAGGACCTTCCTAACTTCATGGACATCAGCTGCCTTGCGGATGAACGATGCAAACACCATATCGACATCCTGCTCGACCCCAAACTTCAGATCCTGGATGTCCTTTTCCGACACAGCAGGCAGGTCCACAGCAGCCCCAGGAAGGTTCACACCCTTCTTGCTGCCCAAGGAGCCACCATTTTCCACCTCCGTCACCAGGAAGTCAGCACCTGTGTTTTGAAAAGGGGTAAGTAGGGGAGGCAGAGCACCAAGGGCACAGCTCAACAGGAAGCAGGCACCTTTCCCCCAAGTACAGTGAGCTTGGAAGTGGTGCATTATGGGTGCTGGAGCTGTTTTACCAGACTTGAAACCCTACTACAACTAACTGTGTAATCCTAGGCAAGCCATTTAACCTCTCTGTACCTCACTTTCCTCACCCATAAAAAAGGAGAATTAAGATTGTTTTGACTTTGGGAGGCCGAGGCAGGCAGATCACCTGAGGTCAGGAGTTTGAGACAAGCCTGGCCAACATGGTGAAACCCCATCTCTACTAAAAATACAAAAAAATTAGCCAGGCGTGGTGGCGGGTGCCTGTAAACCCAGCTACTCGGGAGGCTGAAGTAGGAGAATCGCTAGAACCCTGGGGGCAGAGGTTGCAGTGAGCCAAGATCGTGCCACTGCACTCCAGCCTGGGCAACAGAGCGAGACTCTGTCTCAAAAAAAAATATGTGTGTGTGTGTATATATATATATATATATATGTTCCTATGTTCTCTGGAACCAGAAGAATGTAACTATGCTGGATTAAAGCCTGTCTTTGAGGATAAATGAGTTACAAAAAGGATTCCTGAGAACACACAGACTCAATCTCACTGCCAGGCAACCAACCTTCCCATCTTCCTTGTGTCAAGGAACTTTAGAGACAAAAGATGGTTTTAGACAATTGGATTCCAGCTCCCATACGTACCTTTCTGCTTCACCTGAAGAGAAATAAGCCCATCATCCACGTAGATCTTGCTGCCCACTTCTACCACCTTGCAGATGTTCTTGTAGTCCAGCCATAGGATGTTCTCGTCACACTTTTCCATGTAGGCGTTATCCAGCGTGATTTTGAGAGTGGCTCCCTTCTTCAGCTCCACCTCTGCAGTGCCGCTCTAGGGAGTAAGCAAGAGAGTAAGCAAGAGTCCAAACTGGAGACACCAGTAGCAGCATCACCTCAGAAGCAATGGAAAAGCTCTTTCCTCCAGGGAACAATGCTCAAGTCACTGCTAAAAATAATACAGTTTTTTGCTCTTATTCTCTAACTCAGTACACTTCACAGAAATAATCTAAGAAAACAGAATATAATGTTTCAGTTATGCTACTTAATGATGGGGAACAAGATATAAAGAGATGGTTTCCCAAGTTAGAAAGCCTCAAGTTTAGGTTTTTAGGGTAAAAACAGGTTCCTCTGTGGTACCATTTCCTAGCAAAGTAAATCAAATCAACATTGTTTACAGTGATGAACAAATCCTCATTTGTAGACCTCAACTCCTCTGCAGTCCTTCATAGTGCTGGGATGAAACACGGCATCTCAGCGCTTTGGAGGACATGACTCTGGGGCGTTATTGCCTACTGAGTCTCTCCCTCACTCTCCACAGAATACTCACCCCCTTGATGAGCCCAGTTCGGATCTCAGGTCCTTTAGTGTCCAGAGCCACAGCAACGGGCCGGTAGAGGATGGGGTCAGAAGCAAAGCTTTCTGTGGCTGTGCGCACATTCTTGATGGTCTCTGCGTGGTACTGGGGAAAAAGAAGGAAGATGACAAGCATGCTCCCACACTAGGATCCAGCTCAATTTCCCTGCCCAGGAACCAAAGCTGATCACTCAGGAAAGGCCTGTGGATGTCTTAGAGCTCTATCTCCATCCTCAGAATGATCCATGCACTGAGAACTCCTCTACTTGCTTAATCCAATCTCCTCAGCCTCCACCCACTTCTACTACAGCACTAATTCACCCTAAGGGCAAATCTTTGAAACGCTGGTGGCAAATTTCAGAATACTGGCACCAAGGCTGGGCGCGGTGGCTCACGCCTATAATCCCAGCACTTTGGGAGGCCGAGGCGGGTGGATCACGAGGTCAGGAGATCGAGACCATCCTGGCTAACATGGTGAAACCCTGTCTCTACTAAAAAATACAAAAAATTAGCTGGGCATGGTGGCGGGTGCCTGTAGTCTCAGCTACTCAGGAGGTTGAGGCTGGAGAATGGCGTGAACCAGGGAGGCAGAGCTTTTAGTGAGCCGACATCGTGCCACTGCACTCCAGCCTGGGAGACAGAGCAAGACTCCGTCTCAAAAAAAAAAAAAAAAGAATATTGCCACCAAACCCCATTGAGGTATGGGTGCAAACATGTCTCATCATAAAAGCAGCTGTGTCCCCAGGGCTGTTCTTTTTTCCCTAAGACTCATCAAATACCCTCAGCAAATAAAGCTGATAAACAGGGCAAAAGGCCTAGAACTTGTGTTTGGATAAGGCTGATCTGGCAATCAATGTCACATTCTGATATATGTGGTAATGCTGAGAGCTTTTCCTCTATTGATTCCAACTACAACGCAAACTTGAAGTTATTGACTTAAGCTAACAGTTGCCCAAGCTAAACAAGCTAAGGTCATACAGATCTGATTTTCTCAATCACTTTTTTTTTTTTTTTGAGATACAGTGTCACTGTGCCGCCCAGGCTGGAGTGCAATGGCACTATCTCGGCTCACTGCAAGCTCCGCCTCCCAGGTTCACACCATTCTCCTGCCTCAGTCTGGGACTGCAGGCGCCCAAGAGCAGGCATGGCTAATTTTTTGGATTTTTAGTAGGGACTGGGTTTCACCATGTTAGCCAGGATGGTCTCGATCTCCTGACCTCGTGATCCGCCCACCTTGGCCTCCCAAAAGTGCTGGGATTACAGGGGTGAGCCACTGCGCCCGGCCTCAATCACTTTCTAGATTCTGACTGGAGAGGGGGAATGGTGGTCATATGCCTTTCTCTAAATGAACTGCCCTTTATTATTCCTTGCTTGCAACAAATCTGTGCTTCAATCTTTTTTCTTAAGCTTTTCCTCCTTTCCATTTACCATTTTGTTTGTTTAAAAGAGGGACTCAGGCTAAGCACAGTGGCTCATGCCTGTAAACCAAACACTTTGGGAGGCTAAGGTGGGAGGATAGCTTGGGTCCAGGAGTTTGAGATGAGCCTGGGCAACATGGCGAAACCCCATCTCTACAAAAAACACAAAAATTAACTGTGCATGATGGTGCGTGCATGGGGTCCCAGCTACTTGTGAGGCTGAGGTGGGAGGATCACTTGTGTCTAGGAGGTCAAGGCTACAGTGAGCCATGATCATACCACTGCACTCTGGCCTGGATACCCTACTATCCAAAGCAACACCCTATCTCAAGAAAAAAGATTAAAAAAAAAAAAAAAAAAAAGATGCAGAGCCAAGATGTCAAAAGAGCTCTAAGACAGCATGATCAATATGACATTGCTGATAACAAGGGCACCTAATTCAGCACTTTCTGGGCCTTGTCCTTTAACCACCACTGTCCAGGAAAGTGGCACCTGCAAGTAAGCCTGCCTGTTATTCACAGGATGCTGGAGGGAGCTGGAGCCAGAGCTTAGCCTCTAAAGACAATGTTGCCTGAAGCCTGTATCTGAAAATCTTCAGCTTCTTATTCAGGCATATTCCCTAATGAGGGACCCTTGGCTTGTTTGTTTTTTATAGGGTTCCTTATAAATTATGATATTTTCTTGCTTACTGGCTTGTAATAGAAATAGAACAAAATAGAATCGAATAGAGGCTGGGCGCGGTGGCTCACGCCTGTAATCCCAACACTTCGGGAGGCCGAGGCGGGCGGATCACGACATCAAGAGATTGAGACCATACAGGCCAATATGGTGAAACCCCATCTCGACTTAAAATACAAAAATTAGCTGGGAATGGTGGCACCTGTAGACCCAGCTACTCGGGAGGCTGAGGCAAGAGAACCACTTGAACCTAGGAGACAGAAGTTGCAGTGAGCTGAGATCATGCCACTGCACTCCAGCCTGGGCGACAGAGTGAGATTCTGTCTCTAAAAAAAATAAAAGAATAGAATAGAAAGTTATTTTCTTTTAAGGGGATGTGGTACCTTTCCTTCAGAGTTGATGTGAGCAGTAAAAGAATACATTAAGTATTAGGACAAAGTACATGGTAATTATTTAATAAATGTTACCTATTATTATCATCTTATAATGGTAAGACTCAAGTGGACTGAGTTCCACCACAGCTGTGGCTTTGTTGGGATGTTATCATGTGGTAAAGAGTTCCACCCATCAATGCTGTCCTGCAGAAGGCTCTATATTTAGCTACATTTAGGTTGTTTAAAAGTCAACCTTAACTCAGGCGGGGCGCAGTGGCTCACGCCTATAATCCCAGCACTTTGGGAGGCCGAGGTGGGGGGGATCACAAGGTCAGAAGATCGAGACCATCCTGGCTAACATGGTGAAACCCAATCTCTACTAAAAATACAAAAACAAAATTAGCTGGGCATGGTGGCAGGCGCCTGTAGTCCCAGCTACTCGGGAGCCTAAGGCAAGAGAACGGTGTGAACCCGGGAGGCACAGCTCACAGTGAGCCAAGATCGCGCCACTGCATTCCAGCCTGGTTGACAGAGTGAGACTCCGTCTTAAAAAAAAAAAAAAAGTCAACCTTAACTCTACTTAATCTCAATGTAGAATTCTGTGCTCCTAGAATAAAATCTACTTGGTTATGGATCAAGACATTCCTTTCAATCACTACTGGATTTGGATTATTAAATTTTATTTGTTTTCTGCATCTAAGTGAGACTGGTCTAGCACGCTGTTAGTACCTGCCTGGTTTTGGTACTGTCCTTGTCTGGTATCAGTATCAGGGTATGTTGGTTTCAAAGAACACAGTGGGAAGATTTCTGTATTTCTCTAGGCTCTGGAACAGTTTAACAATGTAACTGAATTTTGAAGGGGAGAGAATTCAGCCACTAAAATCATTTGAACTTAAATGTTCTGAGGTGAACCAGATCTTAGCCACTTTTTCAACTTTTTGGCTGGAGTGCAGTGGTGCAATCTCAGTTCACTGCAGCCTCCACCTCCCAGGTTCTAGCGATTCTCCTACCTCAGGATCCTGAGTAGCTGGGACTGCAGGCATGTGCCACCATGCCCGGCCAATTTTGTATTTTTAGTAGAGACAGGGTTTCACCATGTTGGCCAGACTGGTCTTGAACTCCTGACCTCAAGTGATCCCTCCGCCTTGGCCTCCCAAAGTGCTGGGATTACAGGTGTGAGCCCAGCCCACTTTTTCAACTTCTTATGGCCACTGGTCTATTCATATTTTCTATCTTTTTGGCTATTTATCTTTTCTTGGAAAATAGCCAGTGTCATCTCTCTATATAGGAATTAAGTTATAAGTCTTTCTTGACTTTTAAAATCTCCAATGTGTAGGAAATACTCCCTTTTCTATTCATATTCTTTTTTTTTTTGAGGCGGAGTCTCGCTCTGTAGCCCAGGCTGGAGTGCAGTGACCGGATCCCAGCTCACTGCAAGCTCCTCCTCCCGGGTTTACGCCATTCTCCTGCCTCAGCCTCCCGAGTAGCTGGGACTACAGGTGCCCGCCACCACGCCCGGCTAATTTTTTGTATGGTTTTAGTAGAGATGGGGTTTCACCGTGTTAGCCAGGATGGTCTTGATCTCCTGACCTCGTGATCCGCCCGTCTCGGCCTCCCAAAGTGCTGGGATTACAGACTTGAGCCACCGTGCCCGGCCTCTATTCATATTCTTATTTGTACATCCTTGCATTCTTCACCTGGCTTCCCAGAACTTTCTAGTTTACTATTTTTCCCCACAAATAATCAGCTCTTAGCTTAATTTGTCAAATTTATTTTCATTTCATTGAGCTATAATCTTACAAAATTATTTTTCTTCACCCTTTTAGGGTTTTCCTCCCCTAGTGTTCTGAGTTAAATATTTATTCCATCTACCTTGAGATTTTGCTTTCTAAAGTAAGCACACTTCAGTTTTCTTGACTTTGTTCTTAATTTCCATTAAAAATTTTTTAATTTCTACTTTATGAAATTTGGGGGTTTTTTTGGTGGCCTAATATATATTTGTAACCATGAGTGTTTCACGCAAACATGCATTTTTGGTCTTGGGGATGTAAAAGTATATATTATAAACATACCAATTATTAGGTATATTATTCAAATCTATGTCATATATTATAATCTCTTAGAGCATTTCTGGGAGATGTACTGAGTCTTCCACTATAGCTGTGGCTTTGTTGGGATGTTACATGGTAAAGAGTTTCATCCATCAATGCTGTCCTGTGGAAGGCTCTACATTTAGGTTGTTTGAAAGTCATTTTTTCCAGGCCAGGCGCAGTGGCTCACACCTGTAATCCCAGCACTTTGGGAGGCCAAGGCAGACTTATCACTTGAGGTCAGGAATTCGAGATCAGCCTGGCCAACAAGGTGAAACCCCATCTCTACTAAAATACAAAAATTAGCCGGGCATGGTAGCAGACACTTGTAATCTCAGCTACTTAGGAGGCTGAGACAGAAGAATCTCTTGAATCCAGGAGGTGGAGGCTGCAGTGAGCCAAGATCGTGCCACTGCACTCCAGCCTGGGTGACAGAGCGAGACTCCCTCTCTAAATAAATAAATAAATAAATCTGGAAAACACAGCATATGGAACCATATGTTCAGCAAGAATGCATCTTGCCCATGTGAATTGCCAAAAGTGAGGGCTGAAGACTAGTTGCCAAAGCTGTCAAAAGAGAGCTGGGCGTGGTGGCTCACGCCTGTAATCCCAGCACTTTGGGAGGCCGAGGCAGTTGGATCACCTGAGGTCACAAGTTCAAGACCAGCCTGGCCAACATGGCGAAACCCTGTCTCTACTAAAAATATTTTAAAATTAGCTGGGCATGGTGGCACAGGTCTGTAATCCCAGCTATTCAGGAGGCTGAGGCATGAGAATTGCTTGAACCTGGGAGGCAGAGGTTGTGGTGAGCCGAGATCGTGCCAGTGCACTACAGCCTGGGCAACAGAGCAAGACTCTGTCTCAAAAAAAGAAAGCTGTTAAAAGATCAGATGCAGACATTTGATGTTCCTCTGTCAGAGTGAGAGGGAAGACAGTAATCTCAACATTCTGCTCAGAAGAGCATTTAAAATAGTCAGAAACTAGAAAAGTACATCCCAGCCCCTAATCAAAGGTACATATGAAACAACAGCCCTGACAAACGGTAAGGTTGAAACTGCTTACGTTACATTATACAAATTAGAATAACTTCAAATCAGTTTCCAAGCTGAGCCCAGAGACAACTTCATCTTGGTCTAAAACTTCAAAATAAATCCACAAGAGGGACATCTTTAAAAAATAAATTAAGCCGGGCGCGGTGGCTCAAGCCTGTAATCCCAGCACTTTGGGAGGCCGAGACGGGCGGATCACGAGGTCAGGAGATCGAGACCATCCTGGCTAACACGGTGAAACCCCGTCTCTACTAAAATACAAAACTAGCCGGGCGAGGTGGTGGGCGCCTGTAGTCCCAGCTACTCGGGAGGCTGAGGCAGGAGAATGGCGTAAACCCGGGAGGCGGAGCTTGCAGTGAGCTGAGATCCGGACACTGCACCCCAGCCCCGGCGACAGAGTGAGACTCTGACTCAAAAAAAAAAAAAAAAAAAAAAAAAAATAAATTAAAAAATTTTAAAAAATCTTAATTATAATCTGGGAGTAGGAGTGAAAGCAGAGATAATCTCCAAAAAGCCTCTTAAAGTTTAAAAAACCAAAATCGGAGCCAGCTCTCATCCAGCAGGTGCAGCAGATATCACTCCCCCTTGCCATGTAAGAGCTATGTGGTGTTATTTTACTGGATGAAGGAACCATAAAGCCTACTTAAAGGTCAACTTCTTAAAAATCTATTTCTGCTCCTTTCCCTGAACACAGGAGCCCACAGCAGACTACAGCAGCAGGGATCAACAGTGAACAGACCTCCACCATTGTCTTTAGCTCTCTCTCTTTAAGCTAAGCTAACACTTGTAGTAGTAATTCTCGGTGACTCCTGCTAAGGACCCCTTGCTTTTGGAAAACTACAGAATTTTCCAAAAGGTACAGGGACATGTCTTAACCTGCGTGGTATGTCTGCTGGACTTGGTCAGGTCTCCATGACATTTAGGGGCCAGCCACTAGCCAGGCCATAGGCTGTTTATGAACACAGGTTAGGGAATCTATGATGAAGAGTCTCATGTTTCCCAAAAGGAGGAATTCACTCTTGGACTGCATTTCCTGAGGCTTTATTTTTAGTCCCAACTTAATACCAACTTCCAAATGCCAGAGGGCAACCTCTATAAGGCACTTGGCCTTACAGGGTAGCATTTTCTTTACTCTCAAGAGGAAATACAGAAGCCAAGACAGGGACAAAGTCTGCCTCTTCTGTGATTCCTCTTATCAATGCCATTACGAAATCCCATGATCTATGGGAAATCTATGGTTAAGTCTGAAGGTCCTCTAATCCCAACATTTGAGAGAATCACTTGAGCCCAGGAGTTTGAGACCAGCCTAGGCAATATAGTGAGACCTCATTTACACAAAAAAAATTTTTTTAATTAGCCAGATATGGTGGTGCATGCCTGTATTACCAGTTACTTGGGAGGCTGAGGCAAGAGAATCACATGAACCTGGGAGGTCAAGGATCCAGTGAGCCATGATCATACCATGTAGTCCAGCCTGGATGACAGAGCAAAATTTTGTCTTATAAAATAAAAAAATAAATAAGTCATGGTACCTCAGGGAACCCCAAACTCCTCAGAATAGGTTTATTCTAAATCTGGCAACAGAGGCAGGAATGGAGCCATCCTGACAGCTGCTACCTGGCTCCTGGGCAAGGCCTCTGTCCATAGGTAAAGCCAGGTAATAAAGAGCCCATCACAAATAACAGTCCTACTAGGCTCCTGAGGAAGAGTGCTAACTGGTGTTATTTTAATGTACAGAACCCCTGGGAAGGCACAGGCTGGGAATACAGTGCTGAGGAAGAGGGGTATTATATGCCAGCGAGTGCTTGTGCATTAGGCTCAGTCATTCAAAACTTAGAATAATGGAAACTCTTCTCATGGACCTGCCCAGTTATTTTGGTTCTAAGATAGGCCAGAATCGATCTGCTAGATGGTTTACCATGGCAATATAAGCTGTAGCAGAAACCCGGGGACAGGAGAGTTAAGCGCTGTGGCCAGGACACCTAAGACTTAGAGGGTTTTCCAGGAAAACCTTTCCATATCTTCCTTTGTGAAAGCTAACGGTAGGAGAGGAGTGTGAGAGAAACATGGCCAGCGACAAAAGGGGTCTTCTTTGCTAAAAGAGACTTAGCCAGTTTCTTCGTCAGGACAAGCGGGAAGGAGAGTAGGGATGGGCTAGTAAAGACAAACTTCACACTGGCTGTGAAACTCAGACTCATCCTTGCCTGATCCGTTGTGGCTAAATGAACACTGCACCCCCTCCCTGTTTCCTACAGGCCATCACAATGGCCACAGGGTCCAGCTACAGCTCACCTCATGAGTTCCATGAGAGAAGTTCAGACGAGCCACATTCATTCCAGACTTAATCATCTCCTTCAACGTCTCCACTGATCGGGAAGCTGGGCCTATTAGGAAAAGTTTTAAAGCCACAAGTATTAATCATTCAAAGAAGGAAAAACATTTAAGTTTGCTTAAGTTTAAAGAATTTTTTTCCCTGAGAACTTTTCCTCTCCCAACTAGCTCAAAAGTCTTTAAAAAGTGTATGGAAGGCTACTACCGTGCCAGCTTACTTTTTTGATTTACTGGGACACTTCGACCATTTCCTTCAAATTCTGCAGGCTTCCACTGTATCAGAAAAGCCTAGGTTAAGACTTGGCCAGCCTTCTCTGCCCTCACTGAAACCCAGCCAGATGTCCAAACCACAGAATCTTGGTTGCACAAAACATGTCAAAAAGATCTTTCCTAGGTCTGTAAGTTGCTCCTACAAAGACCTGCTAAGGAAAACACCCTCTAAATTTTGCCTATAGCATAAAACCTAAAGCATATGGATTCTTTTTGCAACAAATTGTTTTTTATTATAAACTGGTAATTTATAATTTGGGTTACAAAGTTATATAATCCAATACATACAGTTTGGATACAATGTGGAATAATTAAATCAGGTTAGTTAACATATCCATGACTTCAAGTACTTAACAATTTCGTGGTGAGAACATTTGAAATTTACTCTTAGCAATGTTTTTTTCTTTTTTCTTTCTTTTTTTTTGAGACAGAGTTTCATTTTTGTTGCCAAGGCTGGAGTGCAATGGTCAGGTCTCAGTTCACTGCAACCTCCGCCTCCCAGCTTCAAGCAATTCTCCTGCCTCAGCCTCCCAAGTAGCTGGGATTATAGACACCCGCCACCACGCCCAGCTATTTTTTTTTATTTTTAGTAGAGACAAGATTTCACTATGTTGGCCAGGCTGGTTCTCCTGACCTCAGGTGATCCACCCGCCTCAGCCTCCCAAAGTGCTGGGATTATAGGCATGTGCCACCACACCCACACATTTTTTTTTTTTTTTTTTTTTTGAGACGGAGTCTCACTCTGTGGCCCAGGCTGGAGTGCAGTGGCCGGATCTCAGCTCACTGCAAGCTCCGCCTCCCGGGTGTACGCCATTCTCCTGCCTCAGCCTCCCAAGTAGCTGGGACTACAGGCGCCCGCCACCTCGCCCGGCTAGTTTTTTGTATTTTTTAGTAGAGACGGGGTTTCACCATGTTAGCCAAGATGGTCTTGATCTCCTGACCTCGTGATCCACCCATCTCAGGCCACCCGCGCCTGGCCAATTTTTTTTTTTCTTAAGACAGGATCTCGCTCTGTTTCCCAGACTAGAGTGCAGTGGTGTGATCATGGCTCACTGCAACTTCAATCTCCTGGACTCAAGTGATCTTTTCCTCAGCCTCCCATGTAGTCAGAACTACAGGTGTATGCCACCATGCCCAGCTAATTTTTTTTTTTTTCTTTTGTTTTTACTTTTTGGAAAGACAGGGTCTAAGTTGCTCAGGCTGGTCTCAAATTTCTAGCCTCAGACAATCCTCCCACCTTGGCCTCCCAAAGTGCTAGGAGCCACCATACCTGGCCATCTTAGCAATTTTGAAATGTCTAATACTCTCTTATTAACTATATTTGCCATCCTGTGCACATACTAATTCTTTACTGCAACTTCCTATGACCTGAGTCCTTTTATAAGAATCTGTGTAGCATCCCATGTAGCACCTAGGTTTGTTGGGACATTTAGTTAAGTCTTTTCAGGACAGAAAGGGTCACCGCCCATGAAGCCCTTTTTTTGGGGAAGGGGCACACCCACTCACCAATGGTACAGATGATGCCAGTGTTCCGGGCTGTGATGGGTGGTGAGTCAATGTCCAGGCGGCACATGTGCTCCAGGAATGTGTCAGCCATGGCTGCATGCAGCTGCTGGGTCTGAATGAAGGCAGTCCCGGCTTCACTATGGGGCTTCGACATGGCTGCTGAGGTCCTGGGTCCAGACAAATTGAAAGAGAGTGGTAAGACTGAGAAGTGGTTAATATACCATTTATCACAGGAGGCTGTCTCCTGCTTATACATTAACTCAATAAGCACGCTTTGTACACAAGCCACAGGGAAGCCAGACATGCTGTGGTTATGTGGTTGCTCCTCATGTTAGACAAAGGGTTCACAAGATGGTGAACAATGGAAATGGACCTTACTGAACAAGTTAAAACCTCCTACCCACTGCTCACAGTCCCAAGCACCCACAGTAAGCAGGTCTCTCTTACACTGGGCTGACATCTACTTAGACAGCTTTCCCACCACCCTATCTATAAATAACATCGTTTAACATGTAATGAAGGAGCTTCCAACGAAGGAAGTTATAACCAATCTTCCAGTGATACAAACAACTGACTCCTAGCTTAGTGCCTAGATAAGCCTAGATCTCTGTATGTCAAGTTGTCACAAAGCTACAAATAGCTGCTTTGTCGTGGGGCACCCACATTGCCTCTTTACAATCCTCACCGAAACCCAAAGTCATTCCCCTGAATGCAAAAGCTTCCATCCCAGGAGTCTAAACCTAAAACCACATCTACTGTTGGCCAGAAGGACGTTAGGACACGTAAAGCAATTTGCAATTTGCAAAGCAAGGATAACATAAGGGCACTGGTATAATTCTAAAATTATCACAACTACATTAACAGGATAGCTGCAACACAGAGAAATTAAAGTTGCTGGTCAAATCTTTTCCCCAAAAGATTTCTGATACACATCCTGTTTTCTTTTCTAAGCCTGACAAGTATACCACCACTCTGTAACACAGACCATCAGTTCCAGGTAATTAACTAGCCCAGGTCACAATCCTGACAATGGCCCCGACCTTTGCTTTCTTCATTAATGACTTACAACTAAACTCACTCAGCCTGTTAGTTAGCTGATTAGAGACAAAGACTCAGGAAAAGCTTCCAGGCAGTGTTTGAAGAACTATCAGGTAAGGATGTGAACCAGAAGCTTGCTACATTTCTCATCAGAAAGTTGCTTCCTTGAGTTCTCAGACCAAGGGCTATTCTTTCTGAAACGCTTGAGCCTAAATGCTTCAGCCAAGCAAGGCTCAGAAACAAGTCCCTCTTTAGCCATTCCCCATCTCTTCCTAAATCTCAAAGTTCCAAATCAAGGCATCTCACACATATGACCCTTACTCCTTTACCCTGTTCCATCCCTGACTTTGTGGGCTCTCTGGGTGGCTCCAGCAGAGTATGCATCTAAACCCATGTCTGCCATCTCCAAAGAAGGCCTGTTAAGGTCCAAAGAGCTCTGAAGGCAATAGTGAACAGTCTGTTGGCTATGGAAAACTGATGGCCACAAGTCCTCAACCACAGATTCTAAAACTTTTAAAATGGGGAAATAAGACACCAACTAACTATTCAACGTGGCAAATGCACTCTTCATTTCAATTGTATTTCCTAAGCCCCTAATATCTACTATGTATCCTCTCTTCCAGGACCTATATGGTTTTGTATCTCCTAGCACCTAGTAAGTGGAAGCATTCTAGTGTTTGTTAAATGACCTTTCAGTCTCTCTGAATGCCTCTTTGTCAGAATCAAAGTTATGCCTCTGCTCCCCCGTCCCTAAATCTGAGGAACTTCTGCATTACTGACAGGAAAGCCTGGGGAGCCCTGGTCCCTCTCCCTACATTCATGGTTTAGGGAGGGCTCGCATACCTTCAGAGCTCCCAGCTGGGCTTAGGGAAGTCTGGCTGTTAAGGGAACATTACTGAGAGATGGCATAGCAGGCCAATAGGAACCCAAAGGCCTTGCTGTGGCCTCTAATGGGCCTACAATCTGGGGACTATATTGTGAACAAAATAAGATCTGAATAAGTGGGTCAGAGTAACTAATTCCACTCTTTTTAAAAACCATCAGCTGGCTCTTCTTAGACCTGAGATATCAGGGTCTTCTTGTAAAGACCTGGCTGGGGCCACTGAATATCAGGTCATACCTTTGGTTCCCTGGGCTTGGGCTTC
Source organism: Rhinopithecus bieti (assembly GCF_001698545.2). Lineage (NCBI taxonomy): Eukaryota > Metazoa > Chordata > Mammalia > Primates > Cercopithecidae > Rhinopithecus > Rhinopithecus bieti. Next base: position 358,578 of record NW_016812251.1, on the reverse strand, counting down.
CGGTGACATAATGCTCTCCTTTTGGCTCAGGTTGGCTCCTTGGCCTCACTTGCAAAGACCGCTCAGAGCTGAATAAAGTGTGCCCTGGAGAGCTGTACAAGGATTAAGGTAAAAGCTGAGTGTAACTAAAGCTCTTTGGGGTAATGGAAAAATTACCTTAATAACCAGGTATCCAGGTGGCAGCTGCTCTACAGATTCAGCTGTTATGTCTCTTTAAACATGCGATTTACTAACATTCCACTATTCTATACAATAACCTGGTCCCTCCCCTTTTGGGAGTGGGGAAGGGACACCAAATTAAGCATACCTGAAAGACCTGGGAGGAAATACACTGACATTTTAATAGGGTGCCATTGGGGTGGCAGGATTACAACAACAACAACAAAAATTCCTCTTTATTAGCAAATTTACTGATATAAAAATAAAAATATTTTTTATAGTAAGAAATTACGTATACCTTTTTTGGAAATATTTATATGCATCCTATAAAATTGTTGGGAGGAAGTAAATGAAATGTGAAGATACCAATTCCATTAATCAATTGCTGCTCTATGCACTTCAAGAATAATCTGCTTTTAAAAGGTAGTAAAGATACATGTCTCAAAACAAACAAACAAACAAACAAACAAACATGTCTTAGGCCCTACATCACAAATGTATTATAGGAGAGTTTCAATGGCTTAAGGTGGTCAACCTTAATACATTCAGAACCTCAAAGCAAAAAAAAAAAAAAGTCCATAGGATAATCCCATGCCTCAAATCTGTTAGTTACATGCCCAAATCCAGCAAACTAGTCTGTTCTCAAGCTTTACAGTAAAAGCTTTGTGATAATGTTCTGGTACAGAAGGGCTGCCTCCAAGTCCAGAAGATGCCATTAGCAGATAAAATTATATTGGCCTCAAACACAAACCCTATTTTAACTATCTCAAATTAAATCTGATGCCTATAAGCTCTAATTTTTTGCCAATAAGTACAAAAATGACAAATGAAAATTTCTATAGTGGATTTACACACTAGCAGTCAAAAAAAAAGCTTGCCTATCAGCAAGTTCATCTAGACTTCAATCTCATGCATCCTTAATGCTCTCTTTGAGCCAGAGACCCCATACCTCAAGCCCAGGTCTTTCCTCAGGCTCTGACCTGAAGCCTCCCTTGCAGGGAGGGCCAGAGCTCTCCCGCTTTCTCCAAAATCCTCTTCCCAGCACAAGCTGCCCATCCAACCAACCACCTACCTAGAGTTGTATGTAAAACACTCACTGGACTCTCCCTTGGCTCCAGGAAAGCAGCCCAGTCTTGGTTTCTCAGGGCGGGCTTCTGGGAAAGACTCCTCTCCCTCATGCCAGTTGCCCGGACAGTGCCTGCCAGGACATGTGGCCCCACTCATGCCAGTCTGACTCACTATTGCATCCTCCTCCTAGGAAGGCACAGACATGCAGAGCCAACCTCCAGCCAGCAGTGGAAGCCTGGCGTATCCACTGATAGCAGCACACACTGTGCCCAGGTCCAGGAGCCTTATTCTTGAGCCCGAGCCCCTGCAGTAAGATCTTCCTCAGAGCCATGTCTCCTCTGTGAGAAAGGAGACACCATCTCTAAGAGGCCTTAGTCTGGAGTTACAGGTTGGAACAGGCACAATCACAGCTCAGCTCCAGGTGCCCTATTCTCCCTTTCCTTTCTCATCTCAGACAGCTCCTGGCTCTTTATATTAGTTTCCTTTGTGTCAGACACAATTTTTCGGCCATTCTTCAGAAACCAGGAGACAAAAATCATAAAAAATACCCAACACTCCCCACTCCAACCTTTTTTTTTTTTTTTTTGAGACAGGCTTTCACTGTCACCCAGGCTGGAGTGCAGTGGTATGATTATATTACATTACATTATTATTATAGCTCACTGCACCCTCAAACGATCCTCCAGCCTCAGCATCCCAAGTAGCTGGGACTACGGGCACGAACCACACCCAGCTCCCATGCTCCACTTCTTAGGGCCAGGACTGTTGTTGGGTTGCGCTGGGAAAGATTCACGCTTCACTCCACCAATTCTTTCACAAAGGACCAAATCATTCTGCCCTAATAAACCAGCCTGGCCCGTGAGTCTGCATCTGCCTAAGTCATTTTTACTTTGTACCAATTATGCTCCGATACCAACCTCACACATATCAACTGTAAAATGGTGGCACCTGATGCTTTCTCTCTCCAACATTGCCAGTAGGTACACAAGATTGCATTCCTTGCTGTGACGTCAGTTTGCTACCTACATCTTCAAGACATAATGAAGATCTTTGAATCATCAACTGTTCAGAACACCAGCATCCATTAGAAAGTATGCATCATGATATTCTGGCATTCGGATCAGCCTGCTCTCTAGCTCTCTTCCTCAACAACGGAAATGGAATTTCTAAGATTTGCCCTAATCAAACTAGGCCAGCAACATGATCAAAATGGGTGATGGGCCAGCAGAACCTAGTAAGGTCTGGAGTAGGCACTGTTCATCTTCATATACAGTTAAGGGTAATGACAACAGCATATTTGCATATGGGTACAGGATACAGAAGATAAGATATCTTCTAGATAAGAGACCTGGGTCTGAAGCCCACACTTTAACCCCAGCAGGCCCCACAGCAGAAAGCAGTATGGTGTTACCAAGCTACACAGAACAAAATGAGCCCACTTGTAGGTTCTAGTAAAATTCCCTTGCTTTAAAAAAAAAAAAAAAAAAAAAAAAAAAAAAAAACTTGGCTCTTTTATTTCTTCAGGGCTAAAAGTAAATGACTTGTCAACAGGAACCTAAGGTCCTATTTCCAGCTACAGTGTGGAATAGGGAAGAGCAGCTGATGCTAAACGGGCCTACTTCCCCAAAAGACCACTCAACTTCAGGTGAAGAAGTCCTAAGTCAGAGAACCCTCAATATCCTCAGATGCCGAGTATTTCCTGGTTCCATCCCAGCTGCTCAGTGCAGACAACTGGTTTCAGCCTGAAGGAGGTGGTTTGGGGGAAGCGTTAGTTGCCTTGGGACATGGTGCCTCCTTACTAGGATTAAAAGTAGGGTGGTGTTTCTGGGTATGATATCCACACTCTAGAACCAGCAAGGGACCTGGAACCCTGATTTAGGGTCCTCTTAAGTGCAACTCAGGTGGGTTATGGCCTCAGCAAAGTGAGGCACTGGCTCAGCATTTAAAGGAAGGGCTGCCCTGCATTCTAGTTGGGGCAATAAAGGAGGAAAGGCAGTGCCAACTCTCCAAGAGCACTGAACTAGTTAGTATGACTGGTCTTCCTACAATAGCCTTTATAGGTTTGCTTCTATTTTGTTATGAATTAAAGAAAAAAAAAGCTTTAATATCTGCATCTCTACCACCCAGAACTGACCATTAACACTGAGCCATGGCTGGCTGTGGTGGCTCACGCCTGTAATCCCAACAGTTTGAAAGGCTGAGGCAGGCAGATCACTTGGTACTAGGAGTTCGAGACCAGCCTGGCTAATATGGCGAAACACTGTCACTACTAAACATACAAAAATTAGCCTGGTGCGCACCTGTAATCCCAGCTACTTGGGTGGCTGAGGCACAGAGTTGCTTGAATCCAAGAAGCGCAGATTGCAGTGAACAGAGATCGCACCACCGCACTCCAGCCTGTGCAACAGAGTGAAAAACTCTGTCTCAGAAAAAAAAGAGGAAAAAAAAAAAAACACAAATAAAGGCTGAGCTGTATTTACTTTCTTCTTCTTCTTTTTAATTTTTTTTGTTGAGATGGAATCTCACTCTGTTGCCCAGGCTGGAGTGCAGTGGCACGATCTCAGCTCACTGCAAGCTCCACCTCCCAGGTTCACACCGTTCTCCTGCCTCAGGCTCCCAAGTAGCTGGGACTACAGGCGCCTGCCACCACGCCTGGCTAATTTGTGTGTGTGTGTGTATTTTTAGTACAGACGGGGTTTCACCGTGTTAGCCAGGATGGTCTCAATCTCCTGACCTCGTGGTCCGCCCGCTTCAGCCTCCCAAAGTGCTGGGATTACAGGCGTCAGCCACTGAGCCTGGCCCTCTTTACTTTCTAAAAATAAAAAAAAAATTATAATTTTATACAGTTCATTTTTTCTCCATCCCCAAGCTCCTCCAACCCTTTCCACCTCCATCATGAACTTTTTTTTCTATTTTATTTATTTAAATAGAGATGGGAATCTTGTGATGTTGCCCAGGCTGGTCTCGATCTCCTGGCCTCAAGTGACCCTCCTGCATCAGCCTCCCAAAGTATTGAGATTACAGGCGTGAGCCACTGCACCCAGCCACATCATGCATTTTGACACCCAATCACTGTCATGAACTCTGTATCCTTCCAGTTCACTTAAGTCTATGTACAGTGTATCTATATCTATACTGAATAAAACCCTATAATATTGTGGTTTTCTTAATGCCCTAAGTGGTACACTGTATATATCACTGAGTAACTTGTTTTTCACTCAGCAGCACATTTAAGATCCATCCAGTGGGTATATGGATCTAGCTGATTCATTTGAACTGTTACACTAGTCCACTGTACAACAGACCATTTTATTTATGGACTCCCTTACTGGTGCCCCCTCCCCCTCCCCATTAAACTAGTTTTCCTCTATTAATCAATACTTTACTCTTGTAGAATATGTCTCCCTGTACTGTATGAGTTTCTATATATCCAGAAATTGAAGTCTTAGGTCATGGGGTATGTTCATTTCTATTTTTACTAAATATGGCTGAATTGCTCTCCAAAGTGGCTGTATCAATCAACGTTGAGTTGCTGCCTTCCACACCTTTTTCCATACTTGGTACTGCCAGACTTTTTGTTTTCCCATCTGATGGGTGACATTTGTTTTTCTGCTCATCTAATGTTAATAACCAAAGAGGGATACCGAGATAGTTTCAACGTTTACGACATCTCTATTTCCCTGCTTAACTCAATTGAATCTCCTCTGAAATGGCATGGTGGACACAGTGGGTCTTATGTGCCCTGACTGATTCCACTGATGAGCAGTTCTTTTTCATTCATTGCCAAGGGAGACATCAGTTGTTTAAAACTGAAGAAACATGGCCGGGCGCAGTGGCTCACCCAGCACTTTGGGAGGCCAATACAGGCGAATCACAAGGTCAGCAGACCAAGACCATCCTGGCTAACATGGTGAAACCCCGTCTCTACTAAAAAAACACAAAAAAATTAGCCTGGCGTGGTGGTGGGTGCCTATAGTCCCAGCTACTCAGGAGGCTGAGGCAGGAGAATGGCGTGAACCCAGGAGGCGGAGCTTGCAGTGAGCTGAGAGCGTGCCACTGCACTCTACCCTGGGTTACAGTGCAAGACTCCATCTCAAAAAAATAAAATAAAATATGAAGAAACATTATCTGTAAGTAAACTGAAGATGTTTGGAAGGGATAGGACTCCCTTCAGAGAATCTTGACTGCAGTGTTCAGCCAGCAGCTGTGCTGGTCCACAGTCTGAAATGCTAGGACTGGCAACCTCACTGCCCTTGAATAACTGGTCTTGGCATCTCTCCCACCGCAGCCCCAGCCTGCTTCCAAGACTACTTACTGGCATGAGAAAAGAGGCTTAGAGCTCCCCAGGAGCTTTGTCTATGGACAGAAGTGGGGGAGGTGAGTCTCAGAGGCCACTGAAGGTACTGCAGCTGGCTTGTTCCCTCCTACGTGCAGACAAGCACAAACCACTGCAGGGGCGGGGCTTCACCGCACTGGGTGGTGGGGGCCCTAAAGCCCCCAACTCCTGAGCTGAGCAGTCATACCAAGAGGCCGGAAGACCCAGCAGATGCTGCACACCACTCTCCCACCACTCACCCAGGCTCACCTTCCCCCAACAGCTTCTTTAACAAAGCCCCAAGTATTCAAATTACTCAATTATTCAGTCTGCCCCTTGGTAAAAAATGCAAGCTCCCCAAAAGTAAGGTGGTATCACAAATGGTCTTCATATATCTGGTTGTCTAGCTCTATTCCCATCTGTATCAGAACTGATGCTTAAAAGGACAACTTAAAATCCTTAAGACCTCATACCAAATAAACCAATCTCACAAAGACCCTCGAAGTTGCACTAAAACTCTGCTCACAGGGGCAAACGCATTCTTGTGGTATACCAGTCAAATTGGGATTTGACTGTGGGCTTTTGGAGTGATTCAGAAAGAAGGGTAATGTCAAATGAGTCATTTTCCTGTACTCTGGTCTCAGTCTTAGCTCTTGGCCAAGATAACACATCCCGATTTGCCTTCATAAAAGCTGAAGCAGGCCAGGCGTGGTGGCTCATGCCCGTAATCCCAGCACTTTGGGAGGCTGAGGCCAGTGGATCACCTAAGTCAGGAGTTCAAGACCAGCCTGGCCAACATGGTGAAACCCCATCTCTACTAAAAATACAAAAATATTAGCTGGGTGTGGTGGCAGGTGCCTGTAATTCCAGCTACTTCAGGAGGTTGAGGCAGGAGAATCGCTTGAACCCAGGAGGCGGAGGTTGCAGTGAGCCAAGATCGCACCATTGCACTCCAGACTGAGGAACAAGAGCAAAACTGTCTCAAAAAAAAAAAAAAAAAAAAAAAAAAAAACAAAAAAAACCCGAAGCTTTAAAATAAACTAAAACCCAAGTAAAGTGAGTTTGTAATGTAAGTGCTGCATTTTTTTCTATCTTCCTGCCCATGGCCATTTCCTCATTTCTTCCATTGCTTCAATATTAAGAAATAAACAGCTTTAAGAAATAAAATGGTTTATCCTGTGACCCCACATCAGTGTCACAACATTCAAGGCACAGAAGCAACTCCCATAAAGTGCTAGCTGTTTAGAGTCACAGCCACCAAATTTGCTAAGTCACTGGGGGTACAGTTCTTAAAGAGCTAATGATGCTCTTTGCTAAAATATGAATACATTATTTCTAACGCAATGCTTACAATGAAAGCAGCTGTGCTAGACAGGAGACTAACATTCATACATTTTGGCTCAAGTCAGTAACTGAGAAATGAGTTCAAGAACCTTCTTTAAGTCATCATTAATCATGTCCCAGGAGAGGCTGCTGTGCCCGCTACAAAAGGGCCAGGAATGAAGCTGCACAGACTGCATTAGCTGGGCACCGGGCTCTGCCACTCTGCACCTAAACTCTTAAGGTAGTACAGAGAACCAGGTGACCCGGACCAATCATTTTTCACTTAGTTGAGGCACTTTTTTTTTTTTTTTTGAGACGGAATCTAGCTCTGTCGCCCAGGCTGGAGTGCAGTGGCGCGATCTCGGCTCACCACAAGCTCCGAAGTTGAGGCATTTTAAATTAGGGGAAATGCATGCTTCACTGAAAGGGGAGAAGGGACTTTTTAAGCCTGCAAGAACCACTACGTAGTTTCCCCACTCACCCAGCGACGATAATTCTCTCAAAAGCAGAATAATTGAAAGGTTGAGTCATCTTCCCCACAGAGCCCCACTCCCCCACAGATTTGGTGATGCCTTACATTTCCCTTCCCCACAAGACAGCCCACTCCTGCCCCCACAGCACCTCAGGCCACCAAAGGGCAAATTATTTGCTAACAATGCTGCAGCAGGGGAGTCCTGACCTCTATCTCCTCTGTGGCCTCGGGAGTAGCCACGCCCTCAAAATGGCCAACTGGGGGTTACTGATCCTGGCTCCAATCCTAATCTCACCAGCAGGGAGAGCAAATCAAGGGCTGGAATGTTCCCCTGTTAAGAGGTATTCCACTTACAGGGGAACACCGAAGGCTTAACTCAGCCCCTCCTTGCCTGCCTTTGTCTAGAGGTCCCAATCTCAGCTATCAAAGAGCATCTGCTCCAAGCAGAGAGTTGGAAAGTTATATCATCAGTGACTTTGTCAATATTAAACCAGATCCCTGGGGGGACTGGCTTCCAGGAGACACGTGGTTAGAGAGCCTGATTCCCCACGATTAGCTGTAGGCGTTTGCGGACAGCAGTAAGATAATGAGTCAAGGCTCTTATGCTCAATTCTGGACTAAGTAATTGTGCTCAAAAATAATATATTCATTCACAGGCTTTTCTTCTGGGTATTTCGCCAGAGATTAGACACTTAACTGAGTGTGCAACATCCACGTAGGCATGAATCCTTTCAACCATCATGAGGAAAATGTTACTCTCAGTTTTCCCAGGGGAAACTGAGGTGGAGAGGCTGAACTTCTTCAATCAGTCTCAGGAAATTAATGAGTCAAACCTGATTCTAAAAGCCTTTCTGACAACTTCCCGATGTCTCTCTCCACGTGGACCTTCACTGTTGGCCTCACTTTAACCCGTACCAGCAAAGGTCCAAGCCCTGGGTCTGGAGTATGCAGATTAAGAAGCCCAGGGATGCCTTTCCATGACTAGTCTTTAAGTGACCTTCAGACTGGAAAGTGCTTTCCTGCATCTTCTAATCCAGTGTGCTTGCCACCTGGTGAGACCTTACGAGGCTTCCTGTTCCCCTCCCTCCCACAGCAGGAAACTCGTGCCCCATTCCCAGCATTACGGGGGATACATTTTAAGATTGTGAGCTCGGTGGGCTATGACTCGTCCAGTCATTCTGGACTCTAACTCCGACCCCCAAACAGCCCTTGACCCACACCGTTTGCGTTGAGTGAACGCCACAGATTTCCTGCCCTCTCCGTAACCAGATCCCACCCCCACCCCACCCCGCGGCCTCCGCGTTCCACAATCAGGGCGCATTTGTTAAAAAAACGTGCCGGATAATTAAAAAAAAAAAAAGAAAGAAAAAAGGAAAAGAAAAAAAAAAAAACGTGCCGGAGAGGCGCGGAACGGGCGAGGGCCGGCAGGCCCCAGCGAAGCCTGCAGACGTTTTTACGGCCCGTTACGCGGCCCGAGGCCATCGCCCGGTGAAGCGGGGTGGACCCTGGGCGCGGCCGCTACGTGCAGCCCGGCCGCGGCGAGATGGAGCGTGGTCCCTGGCGGCCACCCGGCAAGGGCCGGGAAAGCTCGCGGGTCCCGAGCCATTCCCAGGCCCTCGCAGGCCACCCATCTAATCCCGGTCCCATGGGACAGCACCGCGCCGCAGGGGCAGCCGCCCTGCCTCCCGGCAGCGGGGCAGGCCAACGTTGCGTAAGCCTCCAGCTGCTCCCGGGCCGCTGCATCCCGCCCGCCGCGCGGGGCACCCAGCCCAGCCCTCCGCCCGCCCGCCCGCCCCGGACAAGGGGCCCCAGCACCGCCCGAGCCTGCTGGGAGCTGGGAGGCGGTGATGTAAAAGGGGCGCGGGACCGCGCTCGGAGACCGGAGCAAGTGGGCAGGCGCGACCAGAGCAGAGAGGGAGGGAGACGACAAGCCAGGCGAGGAGGGGGATGCGGGAGAGCGGACGTGACCAGCGAGCAGGGGGAGGGGCGGCGAGGGGACTGGGGCGCGGGAAGAGCGGTCGCGCATGAATGGAGGATGGACCCGGGAGGGGAACCAGAACGGAGTTTCAATACGTTACACGGAAGCCATTAGAATGAAGGGACACGCACAGGTTTAAGAGGAGTGGGTGGAAGGACCGGACTTTAAGGAGGAAGTGGAGCAAACGAGCACGGAGCAGGGGGCGCGGAAAAAGGGGAGGCAAGGGTAGAATCAATCACGAGGGACCAAGAGAAGGCAGGCAAGGATGGAGGCGCATTGAGGATTGGGGCAGGAGGATGGGACCAGAATGAGGGGGTAGGGCTGGGACGGGAAAGCAGCCGGCGGACCCGCCTGATCTGGAAGGAACGGCGCTGGTTCTGTGGTGCAGGCCCCAGGCGTGAGGAGCCGTTCTCCCGTCTCTGAGCTCCACCGCGTCCCAGACACCCCGGATCCTGCGCTGCCCCGCCTGCGTGCCCGGGGCCGGCCGGCGCCCCGGGATTCCGCACTAGCCGGGTGCACGGGCCCTTGGTGGGGACGGATGGCGCAGCCTCTTGCTCCGCTCACCTCCGGCGCTGACCGACTCGGGCTACGCTGCAAACTGGAAAAGATGTGGATCCCAGGGACGTGCAGCTGCTGTGCGAGTAGCAGCTGCCTCAGCCTCAAGGTTATCCCGCTGCGGACCGCCGCAATCCCTCCGCCGCCCCGCCCTCTGTCCAATCCCGGCTCCCGGCGACCCGGGCCCCGCCCCCTGCGTCTTCGCGGGCGCAGTCACCTTCAGGAAGAAGCGCGGTGGCGGCGGCGGAACGCGCGGGCAGGTTGCCCTTTCGGGGGGACTAAATTTTGCGGCGGAAGGACACGGATTCAGAGTCACAGTTTCCTTAAACTGACGGCCAATGGGAACGCGGCGGAGCAGCGGGGCCCGCCCCTAGAGCGACTTCCCTCCTAGACCCCCGGGCGCCGGGCCACCTGTTGCCGCCAAATTGGGCTGCCAGATGGGGTCTCTTTCCTTGGCTCTTGGCCCAGGCCACCCCAACTGTCCCAGCCTACCTGGGCAGGGCCCAGATTTATGGGTTCTGGGGCAGCATTCTCCCGGCCCCGCCCTGCCACTCCCCACTCCTCCGGGTGTCTGCCCTGGCGCACCCTCGGAGACTGAGCTGAACGGGAAGTTGGGGAGAGCTGCAGACTTGTGCGTGGTTGGAGGTCCCCGACCGCCTTCGGAGGGGCTCTGGCACTGGAGCGGCAGTAGGAAGAACTGGGGACTGCCAAGTGGACCTGGAGCGGGAGCGCGAGGCCCTTTTCCTCTTAGGACCATTTGTTGTCTTAGGACCGTGGAACAAGGAAGGACAGGTTGGGGCTATGTGAATAATTTAGTAGGGTCTGGAATCCTGCAGAGCGAATACCTGAGAGTAAAAAGCAAATAGACGGTGTTGATATTAGCGCAGAGCTGGGCATCTGGAAATATCAAGTCAGAACATTAGAGCCGATAACCTATGCAGGAGTCAGCATTTCTGTTTTCACCCTTGTCATGAATTTAAGTCAATATTGTTGGAACTTTTCTTACATTTTTCTACAAGACATTTTCCGATTTCCCAATTGTTAGCCAGCAACCAATGATGCGAGCAGTTATCAATTAAACAGCTGTTAACCCTTGCCTTCATTCACAGATACAATATCGCGCATTCAAAATGTGAAGACCGTTCTCTTAGGTTCTTTTTTTCTTTTCCTGGCAAAAGAGACCAAATGAGTGTGACCTCAGGCATACCCGCTGCCTGCAGCTGAATCACAGGCCTTCATTCGCTTCCTGTTAGCTCAGATAAGCTGGGATGAGACAGTGACAGCCTAAAAGTAAATTTCTGTTTGAAGTGAGATAAAAATTTTTCACTTTCTTCTGTAAGCCTTTCCTGGTCCCTTCAGCTGTTGTTGAGAAGGAAATGCTTGATTGTTAAGGTGGTGAAAGAACATCAAGTTGTTGAGAAGAAAAAAAGACATACTCCCCTAGGGAGAGTTAGATTGCTCCCTGTCAGAGAAAGAGGGATGGCATAAAAGGCCCTCTCTGGCCCCTGAGCTGAGGACTAAGAACAGTGATGGACAGCACTGGGATGGCAAGGATCTGGCCGATGCTGGACTATATTGTATTTTAAAGTTCTAAATTGTCTGGGTGCGGTGGCTCACGTCTGTAATCCCAACACTTTGGGAAGCCGAGGCGGGCGAATCACATGAGGCCAGGAGTTGAGACCATCCTGGCCAACGTGGCGAAATCCCATCTTTACTAAAAATACAAAAACTAGCTGGGCGTGGTGGTGCACGTCTGTAATCCCAGCTACTCGGGAAACTGAGGCAGAATCGCTTGAATCCGAGAGGTGGAGGTTGCAGTGAGCAGAGATCGCTCCACTGCACTCCAGCCTCGGTGACAGAGACAGACCCTGTGTCAAAAACAACAAAAAAGTTCTAAATCTAGATATGTTCCCAAGACTGAAATGCACATGTAGAATTGATGGCAAACTGTTACTCCTCAGTTGCAGATTTTGATCTGACGGTTCTAGAAATGCTGTCCATAAGCCTCTAGCAGAGACAAATCCAGGAAATCTTTGCTCACATTAGATGCATAGTAGGCCAGGTGCGGTGGCTCACGCCTGTAATCCCAGCACTTGGAGGCTGAGGCGGGCAGATCACGAGGTCAGGAGATTGAGATCATCCTGGCCAACATGGTGAAACCCCGTCTCTACTAAAAATACAAAAATTAGCCTGGCGTGGTGGCGGGCGCCTGTAGTCCCACCTACTCAAGAGGCTGAGGAAGGAGAATCACTTGAACCCAGGAGGCAGAGGTTGCAGTGAGCTGAGATGGCGCCACTGCACTCCAGCCTTGGCAACAGAGCGAGACTCCATCTCAGAAAATAAATAAGTGCATAGTAAAAATTTGTCACACTGAATTTAAGGCAGTTTTCCTTTTGCTGATAAGTATGGAAGATCAAGCTTGGAGGCCAGCTGCCATGGCTCACGCCTGTAATCCCAGCACTTTGGGAGGCCGAGGTGGGCGGATCACAAGGTCAGGAGATCGAGACCATCCTGGCTAACACATTGAAACCCCATCTCTACTAAAAATACAAAAAATTAGCCAGGCGTGGTGGCACGCACCTATAGTCCCAGCTACTCGGGAGGCTGAGGCAGGAGAATCACTTGAACCCGAGAGGCGGAGGTTGCAGTGAGCCAAGATTGCGCCACTTCACTCCAGCCTGGCTAACAGCAAGACTGTCTCAAAAAAAAAAAAAAGATCAAGCTTTGGTTCCATCATACCTTAGTTCCAGTTCCACCCACTAGCCCTATGACCAAATATTGTAATTTTTAATGTGTAGAAGTCCAGTTCCTCACTTCTTGGTGGGGTTTGATGATGTATGTGAATGAGTCCAACACTGCCCAATAGGCATCCTCTTTCTTTGGGAATTGACTAGTCCTGGGGGGCTGTCCTAGCGTGATACACACACACATACACACGTTTTCATCCAAAGTTCCTTGCTTAAACTCCCACAGCCCTTGTTAGTCTTTTGTTTATAATGTTGGGGGCACTTTAGGCTCAGAAGCAGGTCTCGAAGAACAGAATTCTCTCTCTCCCTCTCTGACCTTCTTCTGCCTTCCTTTGACCTGTTCCTTTTCCCCCAAGGCAGAAATCTTCCCCCAACTTGGTGTCTTGGATCTGGCTATAAATAAGTTATTTGTCATACCTTTTCTGATTGTAGGTTGTAAGACCCCCATTTCAGAAGGGGTCCTGCCCTGTACCTTGGAGGAAGGAATGCTGCACAGAGACCAAGACGAATCTTGACAGGCCTTGCTGGGTTCCCTCACTCAGTCTAGACTATCAGTATGAGATCATACCTTTTGGTCCAAGCACATTTCTACATGATTATCAATCATGCCTATCCAAGGAAGTCTCCATAAAAGGGGAAGTCTCCATAAAAGGCCTATGAGGACAGGATTTGGAGGGCTTTCAGATAGGAGGTTCCTGGAGGGTGTCACTCCCAGGGATGGCATGGAGCTTCCATGCCCCTTCCCCCATACCTGGCCCTGTGCATCTCTTCATCTGTATTCATTATAATATCCCTTGTAATAAACCAGTAAATGTGTTTCCCTGAGTTCTATGAGCCTCTGTAGCAAATTAATTGAACCCAAAAAGGGGATCATGGGAATCCCAAATTGAAGTTGGTCAGACAGTAGTTCTGGAGGCCCATACTAACTACTGATGTCCAAACCAGGGGCAGTCTTGGGAACTGGGACCTCAACCTGTGGGATCTGACATTATCTCCAGGTACAGTGCCAGAATTGAATTGGAGGACACCCAGATGATGCCCGCAGCAGAACTGATTGCCTGCTTGGTGTGAGGGAAACCCCCCCACATATTTGGTCACAGAAATCTGTGTCGATTGTTGTAGTGTTGGTGTGAGAACAGAGGAAAACTACAGTCTGAGTTGGTTTTTTCCACAAACACCTTCTGACCAGAGCCACAATGTCTTCCTGAATTTAAGCTTGCCCTTCTCTGGGCCATCACTCCTTTGTCCCAGTAACAGGTCAGGACTACAGGAAACTGGGGTTGCTGAGGGAGGACACAGGGTTCTCCCCCTAGAGCCAGCTCTTCCACTGTGTTCCTGGACTTGACCAGGATGGGAGGGGAAACTGCTAGGTTCACTGGATTTTGGTGTGAGTAAAGGTGGAAATTGGTATGTTTTCTGTTTGGATTCTTGACCACAGAATCTACAGTTGAATGGTTTAACTCTCTAAAATCATTTCGAGTCCCTGGAGAAGGGGTGGTAGGTGTGTCAACAAACCATAATGAACCTAATCCTGGAGCCTAAAGACAAGCTTTGGCCCTGATGAAGAGGGTAAGATTACAAGCTTTACATCAATTATGTGACATCTTAGCCTCTATATGAAATGGCAGTGTTCTCTCAGGACAATACAATTTCCAGGGCAGCCTACCACGCCCAGCCTCTACATGAAATTTAAAAATTAGCCAGGGCCAGGCTTGGTGGCTCATGCCTGTAAACCCAGCACTTTGGGAGGCCGAGGAGGGCAGATCAACTGAGGTCAGGAGTTCGAGACCAACCTGGACAACATGGCGAAACCCCGTCTCTACTAGAAATAGAAAAAATTAGCCAGGCGTGGTGGCGGCCACCTGTAATCCCAGCTACTCAGGAGGCTAAGGCAGGAGAATCGCTTGAACCCAGAAGGCGGAGGTTGCAGTGAGCTGAGATTGTGCCATTGCACTCCAGGCAGGGCAACAAGAGGGAGACTCCATCTCTAAATAAATAAATAGTATGTAGAGATGGAGTCTCACTGTTGCCCAGACTGGTCTCAAACTCCTAGGCTCAAGTGATCTGCTTGCCTCAGCCTCCCAAAGTGCTGGGATTACAGGTGTGGGTCACTGCACCGAGCCCAGGTGAACTTTTTTTTTTTTTTTGAGACAGAGTCTTGCTCTGTTGCCCAAGCTGGAGTGCAATGCTGTGATCTCAGCTCACTGCAACTTCCATCCCCCGGGTTCAAGTGATTCTCCTGCCTCAGCTTCCTGAGTAGCTGGGATTACATGCACCCGCCACCATGCCCAGCTAATTTTTCTATTTTTGGTACAGACAGGGTTTTGCCATGTTGGTCAGGCTGATCCTGAACTTCTGTTCTCAGGTGATCCATCTGTCTCGGCCTCCCAAAGTGCTGGGATTACAAGCATGAACCACTGCGCCTGGCCTGAACTTTTATTCTAGCTCTTCCTTCAAACTCCTCCAATTTCTCCAGGCCTATGAGGGTGGCATATAAGTTTCCCCAGACAAATCCTGGAAGATAAAAGTTAGCCTTTGGAGTTAGGGATAAACAGAGAACAGGCTGTCTGTGTGGAAAGGGCATGCTTCATGGAGGAGACATTCAAGCTAGGCATGGAAAATTGATTAGAATAGAGATGGGTATGGGAAGGCCATGTTGTGGGGGGAGGCCTTGGGAGAGACAGTAAACAAATACTGAGTGTTTTCTGAATGCAACTGTGTATCTAGGTTTCCTAGGCTCCTGCAACCTCATCAGTGCTTAGAATGGAAGGGTTGAAGTTTAAGGAGTCCTTGGTCACTCTGATGGAAGTATAGTCTTAGCCAAGGTGACCCTGGAGGCCAATGTGACCTCCAGCAATCTTTCTCTAGCCCAGAAATGCTGGGCTCACTGGACAAAGCCTCCTTAAGAGTGATCTAATCCTATCCACCAAGCAATTCCCTTGGAGGCCCTGTGCTCTTTTTTTTCCCTGTAAATGTAGCCAGAGCTCAGGCCCCCAAAGATGCAAGTGGCACTATAAACAGACCCTATCCCCCAAAAGTAATCTGCCTAGGTGTACTTTGGCACTTTCCATCCCAAGGAGAGGCAGAAACTGGAGCATCCTGACACACGGCATGTGGGGATGAGATGGGGCATCGATCAAGATTTGGAAGGAGGAGGAGGCATCAGTGAAGCCCTGAACAAGTGGCTCCCTCCCCAGGGGTCCTCTGGCTTCAGTTCCACCAGTATGCTTTTTCCCTGACACACTTCCACTCTTCACCTGTGTCTGCCCTTGCTCATTGGCTGCCAGCTAATCTGACCCACTTATCCCAGGAAGGACAGCTAGGACTGAGAAGACTTTGGGTCTTCTCCTAAACAAAATAATTTTTTTTTTTTTTTTTGAGAGGGAGTCTCGCTCTGTTGCCCAGGCTGGAGTGCAGTGGCGCCATCTTGGCTCACTGCAAGCTCTGCCTCCCGGGTTCACACCATTCTCCTGCCTCAGATTCCCCAGTAGCTGGGACTATAGGCGCCCACCACCACGCCCGGCTAAATTTTTTTTGTATTTTTAGTAGAGACAGGGTTTCACTGTGTTAGCCAGGATGGTCTCACTCTCCTGTCCTCGTGATCCGCCCACCTTGGCCTCTCAAAGTGCTGGGATTACAAGCGTGAGCACCGTGCCCGGCCAGCAAAATAATTTTTAACTTATAGTGGCATCTCTGGCTCACTGTGAGAGGAGGAGAGGTCTGATGCATTTGTGACAAGTCCTGTACTCCAAAGGAGCCAATGAATCTTCAGGTGAACTGCAGCCTACCTTATTCCCACTTCTCCTGGGGGAGGAGGGCTCTAAGAGGAATTACATGACCCACAGAGCTTCCTCTACACCACTCCTGAATTGGTCCCAGAAGTTGTGGCATCCCTCAAACGTCCATCTCAGAATCCATCCTTGAGAAGCCGGTTAAGAAACTCAGTAATGACTCAGCACCAGACTCTTCTCCCTTCTGCCCACCAGCCAGAATGAAAGGCAGAATCGAGCAGGCTCCGCCCCAATGGATGGCCACATCCTCACCACAAACTGAGTCATGGTCACACCCTGCCTGATGGAAAATTACCAGGAGAAGGGAAACGGAAGGTTAAACTCCAGGGGTTTGTAATTTCTCAACCTAAAAATCAGATAAATGTTTGAGGTGATGGATATCCCACTTACCCTGATGTGATTTGTGCATTCCATACCTGTATCAAAATAACTCAAGTAACCCATAAATATATATACCTATTTATGTACCCACAAAAATAAAAAATAAAATAAAAATAGCCATCTACTCTGTACCTGGAACTAATGAAGAAAATAGTTCTTTTCCTGACCCTAGTCCTAACCAAGCATGTCCAGGTCTATGAAGTGAGACTGCTTGAGCTGAGGACTATGTGAAAGGTAGGCCCCTGTCAACCTGTATTTATGGTATTTGCAATAGGCTTGGCCCTGTGAAGGATAATGCCTTGTTGCTCACACCTGGGTTTCACAGGCTCCAGCTTCCCCACCTCCAGAAGAACCAGGCCTGGGCAGAGAAAAGGGGCAACTTTACCTCAATTCCCCCTCCAGGCTGTGGGAGGATTCCTCTCCAGAAACTCAGGGTCCCACCCAAGTTTCCCTACAATGAAGGCATTCTTGTATTTGTGGGGTTTTAATTATATTTGTTTTACCTCATATACGTTAAGATATTATCATCTGTGGCTTCTAAACTTCTTAGATCCAAAAAGTCCTATTGCTTTTCTGTGGTACTATGAAATGATGTATTTAATTTTATTACAATTTATTGGCATAAAAAGATTATTATACAGATGCTTTTTTTTTTTTTTTTTTTAAGTGACACCCATAGGCTAGCTCAGCTATTTGAGTTTTTCTGGTAATATACACCATCTGTTCCTTCTCATTCCATCATTTGCTAGTACTGCTATATTGGATGTCAGTGATACAGAGAAACTGTAAGAAATGTTTACAACTGAGAAAAATGTATTAACAATCTTTGAAATTGAACAGAAATGTTGTTACACCATTTGAGTAGCCACACACCAAAGTTCAGTTGCTGGAACATCAGTGAGAACACCTGGAGAAGGTCTAGGATAACAGAGTGGTTAAAAGAACTCAGGTTCTGGAGTTGGGCAGATCTAGTTAAAAACAGCACTGGTTGCACATGGTAGCTCATGCCTGTAATCCCAGCACTTGGAGAGGACTGCTTGAGGCTAGCGGTTCAAGACCAGTCTGGGCAACATAGCAAGATCCCATTTCTACAAAAATTTTTTAAAAATTAGCCAGGCATGGTGGCACATGCCTGTAGTAATTGTTACTTGACAGGCTGAGGCAGGAGGATCACTTGAACTCAGGAGTTCAAAGTTACATGAGCTATGATCACACCACTGCACTCCAGCCTGGGTGAGACTGAGACCAAGTCTCATAAAAAACCAAAAAGCAAAACTTAACATTGCCACTAACCAGCTGTGAGGCCTTAGATACATTATTTAAGATCTCTAAAGAAAACCTATCTTCCAGCTTTGTGGTCAGGATTAAATGAAAAAATATTTGTAAAGTTTGAACACTTTACAGCATAGAACCAGAACAGCAGTCTGGAGTCAGGCTGCCTGTCACTAGCTGTGGAACATAAGTTACTTATGCTCTGTGTCTCTGCTTTCTCATTTACAAAATAGGAATAATCACACCTACTTCATAGGCTTGTTCTGAGAATTACGAGTCAATATATGTAGAAAACTTACAATATTGGCTGGGCGCGATGGCTCACCCCTGTAATCCCAGCACTTTGGGAGGCCAAGGCGGGTGGATCACCTGAGGTCAGGAGTTCGAGACCAGCCTGACCAACATGGTGAAACCCCGTCTCTACCAAAAATACAAAAAATTAGCTGGACGTGGTGGTGCATGCCTGTAATTCCGGTTACTCAGGAGGCTAAGGAAGGAGAATCACTTGAACTGGGGAGGCGGAGGTTGTAATGAGCTGAGATGGCACCACTGCACTCCAGCCTGGACAAAAAGAGTGAAGCTCCGTCTCAAAAAAAAAAAAAAAGAAAACTTTTAATACCGAGCACACAGTAAGTAATCCAAAGTGTTAACAAATTATTAAAGTGCTTAGCATAATGTCAACACCTTCTTAGTAAAAACTAAAGAAAATGTCAGCTATCTCTAATACTACAGAGATGGGCACAAAGTCCTCTCAGGAGGCAAGTATTTCAGTTAGAGTGGGCTCAATGATGAGGTCATTTACTTGGTGAAGAGGTTATTTCCTAGACCTGAAATCAGAACAGGAGAAGAGGGCTTAGGAGACTTGTAAATTAGAACGTATTAGTGTTGATCAAGAATGAGCAAAGTTTAAGAAACAGCTTCTAGAGGGATGGACCTTAAGAATGGTACTTGCATGTTAAAGCAGGTCAGAACTAAAAACCAGGGTAAGGTACCCAGGCAAGAAGGTACCTCTAAAGTACGGTGAAGGTAATGAAAGACAACAGGTAGTCTAGAGTGGGCTTTGTAAATTAAGCTATAACAGATTAAGAAAACCCTATCCTTGAAATGCCAGGCTTATTTAATGCTTTTTGTATTCTATGTGCTTATATTCCTGTTTTTCTTTTCTTTTCTTGGTTTTTTTTTGAGACAGAGTCTTGCTCTGTCACCCAGGCTGCAGTGCAGTGGCGTGATCTCTGCTCACTATAAGCTCTGCCTCCCAGGTTCAGGCCATTCTCCTGCCTCAGCCTCCCGAGTAGCTGGAGGCTGGACCATCACGCCCAGCTAACTTTTGTATTTTAGTAGAGATGGGGTTTCACATTTTATAGTTAGCCAGGATGATCTCGATCTCCTGACCTTGTGATCCACCCTCCTCGGCCTCCCAAAGTGCTGGGATTACAGACGTGAGCCACCGCGCCCGACCGTTTTTCTTCATTAGTATTTCATAAAGTCTGTAATCCCAGCACTTTGAGAGGCCAACAGAGGCAGATGGCTTGAGCCCAGGAGTTGGAGACCAGCCTGGGCAACATGGTGAAATGCCATCTCTCCAAAGAGTACAGAAATTATCCATGTGTAGTGGCACTTGCCTGTGGTCCCAGCTACTTAAGATGCTGAGGTGGGAGGATCACCTGAGCTTGGGAGGTCAAGGCAACAGAGTAAGACTGTGTCTCAAAAAAAAAAAAAATTTTTTTCATAAAATATTTGGAAATGTCCGACTCAGCCATCTATGCTTATAACTAAGGATTTGGGGTACATGAAGCACAGCCTGAAAAGGCCAGCAAAAAGCTGAAATGGGAATTTCAACAGGGAGAAGAAAAAATTCACTAAAACAATGAGGTTTCCTAGAAAGAGCTGCCTTCCTTTACCACCTTGCTAACCTTGGCAAAATTGGGTTGTTTCATTAAGTGAAGCTGCATTCTCTTAGGATGTCTTTATAGATTTCGACTGACCGATAAACCCCACTTCCTGCTCCCACCAGTTCTCCCTTAACCTCATTTACCCCAAAGAAATAGGTTGGAGGAGAAAGAGAGTAGGGGCTCAGTTCCTGAGATATAGAGCAAGTGAGACTGGGCAGGTTTGTGCAGAAAGCAATAGGCCCTAAAGGCAGTAAATCTTAGCTGCTCTGGCCTCAATGGCCCTTTTAAATTTTGACTAACAGTCCTTATTGGTATTCCACATTCTCGGTTTGTTTCATCTGCACAACTGATAAGTTTCCCTTTAATCCACTGATCAAAAAGCTGACAGATCTGTAGTATACTACAATAAATGGACACAACTTTGATACCATGCAACATAAACAGTCCCAACCCACAGGATATTCCATTCTCCCCACCCCCCTGCCCCTTGTGAGGGCTTGGGGCAGGTGCTGCTCCAAGGCTAGTCAGACCACAGTGATCATATCCAGTCCACAGCACCTTCCATTTTATTGTTTTATTTACAAACAGGGTGAAGTCAAAGGGAAAGTCAGGGGTTGGAGCCAGTCTGGGCCATCCAAATGTGGAGCAGTTCTTGGTCAAGCTCCACCATGAAGGCCACCTCTTACATATCCTTTTCCTGCCCCTTGATTCCTCAGGGCAGCCTCAGTTGCTGTACCTGAACACTTTTTTTTTTTTTTTTTTTTTTTTGAGACGGAGTCTCGCTCTGTCGCCCAGGCTGGAGTGCAGTGGCCGGATCTCAGCTCACGGCAAGCTCCGCCTCCCGGGTTTACGCCATTCTCCTGCCTCAGCCTCCCGAGTAGCTGGGACTACAGGCGCCAGCCACCTCGCCCGGCTAGCTTTTTTTGTATTTTTTAGTAGAGACGGAGTTTCACCGTGTTAGCCAGGATGGTCTCGAACTCCTGACCTCGTGATCCGCCCGTCTCGGCCTCCCAAAGTGCTGGGATTACAGGCTTGAGCCACCGCGCCCGGCCACCTGAACACTTTTATAAGGGCAGATTGATCCTGGGGTAACGGGTGGTACGAGGGCTGGGGCCCCCTCAGTTTGTGTAAACCTGAGTTCCGATCACACGCATGATTTCCTTCTGTATCTTGGGGTCCTGAGTATTAATGTTGGCATCGCCCACCTGACCATCCTCATATCTGCCAAAGATAGGGCAAGTGTGAGCATAAGAGGGAGAACAATACCAGAATAACAACAATCAGTGGAACTGTATTTGAAGGTATGGCCATCCCATCCCAGAAGTCAAAGCCCTTTCTCACTACTCTTCGTAGTGGAAGAGATTCAGCTTATCTGGTTTCCTCTAGATAGATCCCAACAATCTATACCCATTCCCATCCTCCAATGGTAAAGTCCCAGTGCCAGCTCCACTCAGGTAGCCAAGGACATGTCTCAAATAACAGAAATACACTTTTCCCAGTAGCCACACACCATTACACCCCCAACCTCACTCCTCGAGTAATCCCCAGAGTCCCTCTGAGACTTACACAAAGAAGAACCTTGTGCAGACATGGTCGGATACAGGGCACACCCAGATGTTCCCATGCTTCTGGAGGTCCTTAGATGTAATCACTGGGAGAAAGAGGGCCAAAAATCATAGATACAATGCTTAAGGCATGGAGTCCAGGCAAGAGAAGGAAGCCATACCGCTTTAACATCACTCTTGGCCAGATCACGTGCCAAAATTACATCAGAAACAAAGGTTAGAGACCCAGAAAAACAGGACATGGGCAAGCTACCTACCTTCACAAAGTGCTATACAGTTTAGATTCCGACTCTGCAGGAACCTTGACTGAATGGATCGAGTCTGGAAGAGAAGGAGGCAAAGGAGACCAGAGCCAGGGTACAGCTTTCCCTAGAGAGGCTGGTTAGCTGATGACTGGAAGTGGGGATCAGAGATATCCTGGGCTCCCAGCAACCCCCGCCAAAATTCTGCTTTCCCATAACCAGTCTGGATAGGGTGACAGCTTCCATCTTTACATTTTCGTCTAAACTCAGCCTCTGCTTTTATACTCATGACTTCGGCTACATATGACTCAAGAAGTGTGTTCACTTTAGAACATACCTGATTCCTTTAAATGATCTTCAAATCACTCCCCAACCCATTCTCACCCCACTGTTTCCCTGTCCAGCTCTGGAGCCTAAATTAGCTCCAGGGAAAGGTCCTGCCTCATTAGAACAGTTCCAATACCTGGGGGATGGTATTCATCCTGTTATATCTCTGGACCAGCTCATCCTTGGAGGGCATCCTGTGCTGTCCTTTTCCCATTCCTGTCACAGAACAATACACCCAGTTCATTTATCAAAAATTTACTAAAGGGACTACTACATCCCAGCACTGAGCTAGATGCTCATCAAAACAGCAGAAAATAAAACAAACAAGATATTTTCCCCTACCGAATTTAGTCTGCTGGAAATTACAGGCAAGAACAAGTAATTACAACACGGTATGGTAAGGGGCTGTGATGCAGATTATAGAGCATGGTGTGAGCCCAGAGGAGGGCAACTAGCCTAGCCTAAGGGTTTAAAGAAGTCACGTGGTGGAAGCTAGACTGAGAACTGCAGGATCAGGAAGAGTTAATTAAATAAACAGGGAGGAAGTGTCTGGGCAGAAGTAACAGGATACAGAAGGCCTGAAGGAAAGATAAGATAGTGCATGTTAGTGGCATAAAGAATAGTCAATTCCAGAGGAGTGGTGAGAAATGATGTAGAAGAGGCAACCTAGGATCAGATCAAGCAGGCTTTGCAGGCCATGTTAAGGCAACTAAAGTGTATCCTCAGAACATTAGGGAAGCACTGCAGGGTTCAAAGATAGGGGAGTAGCACATGAAATCATCCAGGAATGAGGGGCCCAGGAGAGTGGGACATCAATACCTTGGTGTCAAGTGCCTGGATGAGTGAAATGAATGGAAAGGAAGCGAGCAGAGCAAGTCAGATTTGCTCTAGTCTCAAAGTTACATTAAAAATCTGACCAGTCATTCAAGAGAAAAGGACTCATCAGCACTTAAGTGATGAATAATTTTGTACAGGAAATCACAATGGCAACTACCTTAAAGAATCTTACTTCAAAAAGTTTTCCTAGGCTTGAGAAAGAAGTGCCCATTTCTTCTAGTTTCCATATTATCTAAATCCATAAACTCTCTACCTTCCTTACCCGTTTATAACATTTATAGACTCAACTTCGACTTTTCTTATTTAGATATGAAAATGTGCTTGTGTGCTCCCACTCTTCACTTTTTTTGGTTTGAGGATAGGACGTTAAGTCTCTGTACTCAGCTTTATCATAGGCCCAATCTTACCACAGATAGGGATAAAAATGTGTATGCATGTGTGGACATAGGTGCCTGTGTGTGTGTCCACCAGGGAGAGAGATGAAGATGGAGATGATGCTATCATTATAGGTCATAAGCACTCTGATCACTCTACCCTGGAACTTTCTATTATTATTAATTCTACTCTGATTAGTTCTTGGTTTTCTGATACCCATGGTGTAGAAATAGAGTGACAGCTGTTGAACTGACATTCTTCACTGCTCAGGCTGTCAATTCATCATGCATTCACATTCAAGTCTCAGGACAGATTTAGGTAGGGCCAGAAAAAAACTCAGGACACCAAGAGCCTCAAGGCTTGAATTGCCAATTTCTTCCTTTTACAGGACAGATACTCATAACCCCTTTGTTTTCACCTTCCCCATTAGCCTTAACTAGATTCAGCTCTCCATCCAAATACCATGACCTTCTCTCAAACTGGGTATGTCAGTGACAAGAAGTAAAATTCCCATTCAGGTTATACTCCAGAGGAGGCAGATAAGAAGATAATAAAGAATAATCTGATTCCTCTGGAAGGTCTTTTTTTTTTTTTTTTTTTTTGAGACGGAGTCTCGCTCTGTCGCCCGGGCTGGAGTGCAGTGGCCGGATCTCAGCTCACTGCAAGCTCCGCCTCCCGGGTTTATGCCATTCTCCTGCCTCAGCCTCCCGAGTAGCTGGGACTACAGGCGCCTGCCACCTCGCCTGGCTAGTTTTTTGTATTTTTTAGTAGAGACGGGGTTTCACCGTGTTAGCCAGGATGGTCTCCATCTCCTGACCTCGGGATCCGCCCGTCTCGGCCTCCCAAAGTGCTGGGATTACAGGCTTGAGCCACCGCGCCCGGCCGGAAGGTCTTAAAGATGGCCCTTATGGGTTCCCCCACCCTCAAAATCCTGTTGTTACACTGTCCCCCTTTCCCGTACATCCAAATGATTTTACCCATTGTCCTGAAGCCCCCAGACCCTGAGATCATGGTGGCTAGAATAATCCCTAGATGTTTTGTGTCCAGATTATGCACTTATCAGAAGTCCCTAAACAAGACTAAACAAACAGATGGAGTATATCACCTCATTTTTTTTTTTTTTTTTTTTTTTTTTGAAGCGGAGTCTTGCTCTGTCGCCCAGGCTGGAGTGCAGTGGCCGGATCTCAGCTCACTGCAAGCTCCGCCTCCCGGGTTCCCGCCATTCTCCTGCCTCAGCCTCCCAAGTAGCTGGGACTACAGGCGCCTGCCACCTCGCCCGGCTAGTTTTTTGTATTTTAGTAGAGACGGGGTTTCACTGTGTTCGCCAGGATGGTCTCGATCTCCTGACCTTGTGATCCACCCGTCTCGTCCTCCCAAAGTGCTGGGATTACAGGCTTGAGCCACCGCGCCCAGCCTCATTTTTCACTGTCCCCTATTTCAACCTGAACTTTATAGCCAAGTCACTAGAACCTCTACTAGATATATGAACACTATTTACACCAACCCCCACTTCCAGAGGGCACCCAATGCCATTAGACTAAAGATAGTGTGAGAAAGAAAAAACAGAAAACCAGAGCAGAATAGCGTAGAAGAAAACATACAAGACAGCTGGTCAAATGCTGGATATTTCAAGCAAGGCCTACTCTTTCAGTCTAAAATAATATATTAGTCCATTTTCACACTGCTGATAAAGACATACCCAGGACTTGCTAATTTATACAGAAAAAAGGGTTTAATGGACTTACAGTTCCACATGGCTCGGGAGACCTCACAATCATGGTGGAAGGCAAGGAGGAGTAAGTCACATCTTAAATGGATGGTGGCAGCCAAAGAGAGAGCTTGTGCAGCAAAACTCCCCCTTATAGAACTATCAGATCTCATGAGAGTTATTCACTATTACAAGAACAGCACTGGAAAAACCTGCCCCCATGGGCTGGGCGCGGTGGCTCACACCTGTAATCCCAGCACTTCGGGAGGCCAAGGCAGGCAGATCATGAGGTCAGGAAATCGAGACCATCCTGGCTAGCACAGTGAAACCCTGTCTCTACTAAAAATACAAAAAAAATCAGCCAGGCGTGATGGTGGCCACCTGTAGTCCCAGCTACTCGGGAGCCTAAGGCAGGAGAATGGCCTGAACCCGGGAGGTGGAGCTTGCAGTGAGCTGAGACTACGCCACTACACTCCAGCCTGGGCGACAGAGTGAGACTCCATCTAAAAAAAAAACCTGTCCCCATGATTCAATTACCTCCCACTGGGTCCCTTCCACAACACATGGGAATTCAAGATGAGATCTGGGTGGAGACACAGGCAAACCGTATCATATAGTGGTAACAACAATGGCCTAGAAATTAGGAGACCTGGATTGCAGCCCTATCTCTGCTACTCATAGCTATGTAACCATGAGAAAATCATTTAATTTTTCTGTATATCAGCTTTCTTATCTGTAAAGTGATAAGGGATTAAATTAGATGATGTATAACTCCGATAGTAAAATTCTATTGTATTTTGTATCTATAATCAATTACCCTTTGAGAGAGGGAGATGAAAGGTGTCTATGATATCTTTATGTAATCGGTTAATGATGAAGAAAAACAAGAGGTCAACAGACATTTCTGACTTCATCTGGTAACTAAAGGTATTCAGGCACTTGACAGTAAACAAAGGCCAGGGGGAGAAAAGAGAAAGAAAGGGAGGGGATAGGGAGAAAACAGGAAAGAATCTCAGTGGGCACCAAGAACCATGAGAATCTCACTACTCAGAAGACAAAATAACTTAATCAGAAGGATGCTTAGGCTGAGAAAAAGATAAAAAGTGAAGAATCTAGACAAATCAAAAAGACTATCCCAACCCTAACCCCACTTTGGATGCCAGGCACACAGAGTAACATTCACTCACATATTCAATTAACATGTGTTGGTCACTTGCCCTGTGTGGATTAATCATAATCTTTGTTTCATGACATATTATTGTTTTGTTTTGTTTTTTTGAGACGGAGTCTTGCTCTGTCGCCCAGGCTGGAGTACAGTGGCACGATCTCAGCTCACTGCAACCTCCGCCTCCCGGGTTCAAGTGATTCTTCTGCCTCAGCCTCCCAAGTAGCTTGGACTACAGGTGTGTGCCACCACGCCCAGCTAATTTTTGTATTTTTAGTAGAGACAGGGTTTCCCCATGTTGGTCAGGCTGGTCTCGAACTCCTGACCTCGTGATCTGCCCACCTTGGCCTCCCAAAGTGCTGGGATTACAGGGATGAGCCACCATGCCCGGCCTCATTATTATTTTTTAATAAGACAATGAATACCCAGAGACCCAAGCAAAGAACTAAATTCTAAATCTAAAACATTACCAGTGACCTACATCTAACTATCTGCCTCCCTTTGGAGGTAATTACTATCCTGCAATTTGAGTTATTATTTTGTTTTTTTTTTCCTTTAGTTTTCACACACACACACACACACATAATACACATATATATGCCTAAACAATGTTTCATTTTGTTTGCTTTTGAACAATATAAAGAAAGCATCACAGTCTCACTCTGTCTTCTGGGACTTCCCTCTTTTTATTGAACTTTTTTTCTTTTTTTGAGATGGAGTCTTGCTCCGTCACCCAGGCTGGAGTGCAATGGCGCGACACGATCTCACTTCACTGCAACCTCCGCCTCCCGGGTTCAAACAATTCTCCTGCCTCAGCCTCCCAAGTAGCTGGGATTACAGGCATGGGCCACCATGCCTGGCTTTTTTTTTTTTTTTT